>NW_019946745.1:19183-21429 GCF_002910315.2 Salvelinus sp. IW2-2015
TCATACAGAGTGTTTATTTTACTGCAGTGGGCTAAATCAGGGTCACACAGAGTGTTTATTTTACTGCAGTGGGCTAAATCAGGGTCACAGAGTGTTTATTTTACTGCAGTGGGCTAAATCAGGGTCACACAGAGTGATTATTTTACTGCAGTGGGCTAAATCAGGATCAGACAGAGTGTTTATTTGAAGTCTTAAAGAAATCTACTTTGATACAAAAGTATACACCTCACACACATGGTTATGGGCTTGTAAATAGAAGACACCTGTACCATGTCAGATATAGAGTTGAATTGTATTACATTTTGAGTTTGCTTCCCAATATTACATCACAGAAGACTGAAATATAACAAAATTGTTTGACATAGAAAATCCTGTGTTTCTGAGTAAAAATAAATAAATGGTTTAGTAATTCTGAAATTCTGAAAAATATGAATAGCATTCCACACATGAGGCCAGTAGGTAATTTGACTGCAGGACAGGGCTACGATGAAAGCAGCTGGATGGTTGAGCCAAGACAATGTCTGTTCCGTGAAATTAGACATCGCCAGTTCACCACGGTTCACAAGCTAAATTCCATCTTTCATGTAATGCATTTGATAAAAATCACTGGATACCGTTTTATCTTGTTGGGGGGAAAAAACATATGTAGTTTAGGACAGAAACCAGAATGACTTTGGTTAGGACGGGGGAAGAAACGAACACATTTTGTCACGCCCTGGCCTTAGTTATCTTTGTTTTCTTTATTATTTTAGGTCAGGGTCTGACATGGGGGATGTTTGTGTGTTTTTGTCTCGTATAGGGTGTTTGTATTGTATAGTTTTTTTTTGTAGAGTTCATGGGGTTGTGTTCAGTGTAGGTGTTTATGTATGTCTATGGTTGCCTGGATTGGTTCTCAATCAGAGACAGCTGTCTATCGTTGTCTCTGATTGGGAGCCATATTTAGGCAGCCATAGGCATTAGGTAGGTTGTGGGTAATTGTCTATGTCTGACGTTAGTAGCTGGTGTCTGCACTTTCCTTTGTAGCTTCACGGTCGTTTGTTGTTTTTTTGTTTAGTGTGTATTTAGTGTTCGTNGTGGGCTAAATCAGGGTCACAGAGTGTTTATTTTACTGCAGTGGGCTAAATCAGGGTCACACAGAGTGTTTATTTTACTGGAGTGGGCTAAATCAGGATCACACAGAGTGTTTATTTGAAGTCTTAAAGAAATCTACTTTGATACAAAAGTATACACCTCACACACATGGTTATGGGCTTGTAAATAGAAGACACCTGTACCCTATTCCCTATATAGTGCACTACTGTTGACCAGGATGGAACCCTATTCCCTATATAGTGCACTACTGTTGACCAGAGCCTCATAAGAGCCAGTTGGACTGTTTAGAACAAGGTGCCATTTTGAATTCACTTTATTTCTGGAACGGGGTGGGGGGGGGAGGAGGAATATCTTCTCTCTTCACTCTGTTCTACGTACTAAACTGATTATCTTGTCAAGATGGTTATGATGGCTACTTTGGAATACACTCATCTACAACTTTAATTACGCAAATGGACTCCAAAGCTGTGTTTACACAAAGAGTATCAGTCGTCGTGGTGACAGCAGCGAAAAAATTAAAATAGTATCTTCAGTGAGAAAAAGAGATAAAGCGGAATAACATGTAGGAGTGTGGAGAAAAGGCTTAATTATAAATTATGTTAGAAAGTAGTGTTTATTTATGTATATATTCTAGTTGTTTTTTCAATGTTTTCCCCTCCTAGCCCAGTGCTGAGATGTGTTACAGATAATAAAATGATTACAAATCTTCCTTCCTTCCTGTTAGATAATGAGAATGAGGTGGATGTGGGGGGAAAAATGGAACAAAGACTGAAGAAACTAGGCTGCTTCTCTTCCTGGTTCTTTTCAGCTCCGTGCTGTAACCCTGACACATGTCGTCAGCTTAGTGAAGGAGACGGTGGGTTGGCCAAGCCACTGAAGAATCACCCTGCGGGGGTAATGGTGCGGTAAGGAGGGAGGTGAGGGTGGTGTTGAATCTGAAGAGCGGGGAGCATTAACGCATCCCCTGCTGAGACCGGACGGGTGGGGAGAAAGGGAGGGAGGGATGAGAAGCAGAGAGAAAGAGAATGATGGTGTGAAAAGTGACCTCTCAGAGGAGGAGAGGGAATAAGGGAGGGTGAGTGAGGAAAGGAGGTTCAGTTGGAGTTGGAGAGAGAGAGAGAGAAGGAGAGAGAGAGAGAGGAGAGAGAGAGAGA
>NW_019946745.1:21454-32309 GCF_002910315.2 Salvelinus sp. IW2-2015
CAGACATATAGTAGTTATTGTATGTATATATTCTAGTTGTTTTTTTCAATGTTCGCGCCCTTCCTTACCCCCAGTGCTGAGATGTGTTACAGATAATAAAATGATTTACAAATCTTCCTTCCTTCCTGTTAAGATAATAAGAATGAGGTGGAACTGTGGGGGCGAAAAATGAACAAAGACTATAGAAAACTAGGCTGCTTCTCTCCTGGTTCTTTCAGCTCCGTGCTGTAACCCGTGACACATGTCGTCAAGCTTAGTGAAGGACGGTGTGGCCAAGCCACTGAAGAATCACCCGCGGGGGCAGACGCATGTAATGGTTCGGGTAAGGAGGGAGGTGAGGGTGGTGTTGAAAAAATCGGAGAGCGGGAGCATTAACGCCATCCCTGCTTTGTGTGAGACCGGACGGGTGGGGAGAAAGGGAGGCCTCCCCAGGTTCAGTGCCATGCGAGTCCGATTGCAGGGGATGGAGAGAAGGCCAGAGAGAAAGAATAAGAAGGGTTAAAAGTGACCTCTCAGAGGAGGAGGAAATAAAGCGAGGCAAGGCTCATCGCTCCACACTACATATATACATAGTATCGGGCGTACCCGCGGCCACCAGTGCTCATACCGATATCTGATTGACTTGAGGAAAGACGGACAGCGTTCAGTTGGGAGGTTCGTGAGACAAATGAGAAGATGAGAGAGAAGGAGAGATAGAGAGAGAGGAGAAAGAAAATGAGAAACACAGTCGAACTACTGGGACGATGCGAGAGAAAGGAGAGTAGGAGAGAGAGGGAGAGACAGGAGAGAGGATGGAAGAGAAGAGTGAGAGAAGCAAGGAGAATGAAGGAGAGGAACGGGAGAGAGAGAGAGAGAGCAGGAGGAACGAGGAGAGGCAGAGGAAGAAGACAGAGAGAGGAGAGAGAGACGAGACGAGAGAGACGAAGGAGGACGACGGAGCGAGAGACATGATACAGAGAGAGAGGACATACAGAAGGGAGGAGACGACGACACCACGGACCTGAGATGAGAGAGAAAAACAGCGCATAATTAATGAGGACGGAGAGAAAGTGGAGCGAAGAGTGAGAATGGGATGATGAACAGAGAGACGAAGCGGTAATGGAGGGTGAGAGACACGGAAGGCGCACGATACGAGAAGGACAGATGAGAGGAGATAGATCAGAGTGACCGACGGACCAGATGAACGAGAGGAAGCCTGGGATCCGGAGGGACAATAGATGACGAGGAGGAAACCAACAGGAGAAACAGGAGATCGGAGATCAGAGAGATCGAGACGAGATGAGGACAGAGAGACGACGAGAGTGAAGAGAAGATCGAGAGCAATTAAGACAAGGAAGAAAGAAGAAGGATCCACGGAGATACATCCGAGAAGAGATGAGGCTTGAGAGAGTTACAAAGGGCCCTCAGTATATTTTTGATGAGCCACAGCCGTGCCATTGAGAAGGGTAGACACAGGAAAAACCTGGCTCCCTGTAGACGGGAAAGGCTGTATGTAACCACCTGCACATACAGCAGAACCTGAGACGGAGCTTCACATTTCCTGAAAAAAATGTAAAAAAAAAAGTATAAAACACAATTAGGATTGTTCAATTTCCCCCAAATTTGAAACTCTTTTTCAAAGTTTCAAAGACCCTCTGATGAGGATAGGTACCCATTCCTGTTGCGGCGGAGGATGCAGAAGCGTGTGGTTGGCCAAGCACACCATGCTGCCTGCCATAAATCGAGCGAGGGTTCTTACTGTTACTGTGAAGTCCCGTTGACAAAAAATTTTTATTTATTACATTAATTATGTTAAATTGTAAATGTATCACTTATCTCCAAAGTACGCTTTGGCAATATGTACATTGTTATGTCATGCCAAATAAAGCTTAATTGATTGAATTGAGAGAGATACAGGAAGGGTGAAGAGCAAGAGAATCGACGAGAAAAACAGAGAGAAGAGAGCAGAGAGAGAAACTGAAAGAGAGAGAGAGAGGAGAGAGAGACGAGAGAAGAGAGAAAAAGACAAGAAGAGAGAAGAAGAGAAGAGAGAGAGAGATCCGAGAGAGAGAGAAAGAACAGAGAGAGAGAGAGAGAGCAGAGAGAGAGAGAGCAAGAGCAGGAGAGTAGAGAGAGGACGAGAGAGAGAGAGAGAGAGAGAGAGAGAAGAGACAGATAGAAGAGCGGAAGAGAGAGAGAGAGAAGAAGAGAGAGAGATTGAATTGAATTAGACTGAGAGAGAGAGACAGAGAGAGAGAGTAGAACGGAGAGAGAGAGAGCGAGAGAAGAGAGAGAGAGAGAGAGAGGTCAAAAGCTAAGACGTAGACGAGGGAAGAGAGAGACGTCGAGAGATAGACAGACGAGAGAGAAGAACCGCTCACCTTCTCCGGGCGGGGGAGCACTGTGAAACAGATGACTCCCCAGTATCGCTCCCAGGGAGGAAGGTCACAGTCCAGACAGTCCCAAGCTCACAGTCTAAACGTGTCTAAAACCTGCAGTTCTCCTTCTTCAGTTCCTCTCGCCTCCTTTCTCTCCCTGCCCCTAATTATTCTGTGAACTCCCTCCTCGTCCATGCCTCACCTGCCTCACCGCATC
Organism: Salvelinus sp. IW2-2015; assembly: GCF_002910315.2. NCBI lineage: Eukaryota > Metazoa > Chordata > Actinopteri > Salmoniformes > Salmonidae > Salvelinus > Salvelinus sp. IW2-2015. The sequence continues at coordinate 24,029 of NW_019946745.1, forward strand.
CCACCCTCCGCATCCCACTGCCCCACCGAGCCTCCACAAACAAAAACTCAAACAAACCTGCCTTCCCATGTCCTCCCTTTTCCTGCTCTTTCCCAACGACCTGCCACTCCCCCCTGCATCCCCCCCCCCCTGCATCCTCCCACCCTGCATCCCCCCAATTCCTCCGCCCCTGCACCCCCTCCCCCCCCCGCCCCCTGCCTTCCCTGGCTCGTCCGTCTGCCATAATGCAGCGTTATAGACTCCCAGAGAAGCCAGACTATTCCTCCGACATGTTCATCTCAGTTACATTCTCACCTTTCCCCTGTGCTCCGCCTGCTATTCTCATCCCTCGCATTTATCTCAGGCAACCAGGGCCCCTAGGTCAAAATCCAAATTGTATATTCCAGCTACGAGTTGCCTCCTTGTAAACACAGCATGGGTGTAGACTAATCCAGGAGAAATTTTACGAACATTGCAGAGAATCATTTAAAAAGAGAAATAATATAAAAATATTACAAAATGATAAATACAAAGAGAAAAGACAGGAATGAGTAAGTTAACTTGTACACGGACAAGTCAACAATGGGTAGCAGTATGAGTCGATATGGGCAGGGATACAGTATGGAGGTAGATATGTACATATAGGTCAGGGTAAAGTGACTAGGACAACAGAGATAAATGCAGTAATCAGTAACGAGTGTAACAGGTCAGACTATGACTAGTAAGAGTTTGTAGGGGTAAAAGGATAGATAATACGACAGTAGCAGCCAGTCATACGTATAGCGGGCGTAAACGATAGATAATTAGACAGAACACAGTAACTTGAGCGGAGCTAAGTAATACTAACCGTGAGGTAGGGTAAAGATAAGATAATAGACAGTAACAGCAGAATACTGTAGGGAGGTAAATGCTGACACAGATTATAAAATAGACAAAGCAGTAACGTAAATAGAAAGGTAACAGTAAGTTAGGAGGCTAAAAGAAGATAACCAGACTAGCTGTAATGTGATGAAGTGAAAAGCAGTTTGTACAAAAAAGGTCCCTGCAGCTTTTATGCTGTTTGATGGTCGGTTCGGTGTTGGTTCTGAGTCGTTTCGGGTTGGTCTGCGGTCGGTTCGTGTTGCGTTCTGAGGTCGGTTCGGTTTGTTCTTGAGGCGTCTGAGTCGGTTCATGTTGTTCTGAGGTCGGTTCGGTGTTGTTCTGAGGTCGGTGTCGGTGTGGTTCTGAGGTCGGTTCGGTTGTTGGTCCTGCGGCGGTTCGCGTTGTGGGTTCTGCGGTCGTTCGGTTGTTGTTCTGAGGTCGGTTTCTAGGTCGGTTCTGAGCGTCGTTCGGTGTTGTTCTGCGAGCAGCGTCAGTGTTGGTTCTGCGGTCGGTTCCGGGTGTTGGTTCTGAGGTCGGTTCTGTGTTGTTCTGCGGTCCCGTTCGTGTTGTTCTTGAGTCGGTTCGGTGTTGGTTCCTATAATAATTAGAAAATAATCACGGTTTTTGATTTCGGTTTCAATAATTTTTTGAGACATGAAATGTATTACGTGGGTTGAATGCTGTAACAACACAGAATAATAATTAAAAGTTCCGTGGTGTTAGTGACTGACCATTACTGCTGATCACGTATTATTATTATTCACATTACTTTATAAAATATTTGTTTTATTTGATGACTTAATTATTCATGCCAAGTCATCATCTCATCTCTAMAGAGCTGCTGTCTGACAWAAAWCATCACCATTTTAGTAGTTCTTCAAAGTAAATAAGACGTAGTTTAACCTTTATTTACAGTTTTTTTTTCAATTGCTAACAAGCATCGGTCAATACTGAAGCCATTTGTTCAAACCTCTTCACGCAGTCTGCATTACCAACATGCATCTGAGGCCAAACAGTTCATCTCACCTCCAAAACTCACTCAAAACCACCAACACACCTCATACATGTCTCAAAATAAGCTCGTTCGACCAGAACACCGGCAACAATTTTAACCAATGCAGGTTTTTTTTTTAACTAGGCAAGTCAGTTAAGAACAAATTCTTATTTACAATGACGGTCTACCCGGGTAACAGTGGGTTAACTGCCTTGTTCAAAGCAATAGATGTTTTACCGCGTCAGCTCGGGGATTCAATCCAGCAACCTTTCGGTTACTGGCCCAACACTCTAACCACTAGGCTACCTGTATTCAGTCCTGGTAACTATTGGTTAACTATTTAACTAACTTTTTTTGCAATATTACGGCTTGGGGGTAGAAGCTATTCGGGATCCTGTTGGTTCCAGACCAGTCTATGACTTGGGTGGCTGGTGTCTGTCAATTTGTATGTTCCTAAAAACGACTTTCTGGATAATTTTAGTGGCCTATATAGTGAATAGGGTTCCAATTGGGACCTAGAGGGTTCACCGCTCCTCCGCTTTGCTGTCATCTTGTCGTTTTGAAATCCCTCTCCATCGATCGGACTGAGACCTCTAATCTGATTGTGAAAAGAGCTGATTTGACAAAGCTGTTATCAGACTAATTTAATCAACGATCAATGGAGCATTGTGTCAGCTTGTGTGTGTGTGTTGTGTGTGTGTGTGTGTGTGTGTGTGTGGAGTGTGGGGGTGTCGTCAGCTGTGCGCTGTGTGTATGTGTGTGTGTGTGTGTGTGTGTGTGTGTGTCAGCTGTGTGCGTGTGTGATGTTTGGTCCTGCGTTGTGTGTGTGTCAAGCTTGTGTGTGTGTGTGTGTGTGTGTTTGTGTGTGTGTGTGTGTGTGTGTGTGTGTGTGTGTGTGTGTGTGTGTGTGTTGTGTGTGTGTGTGTCGTGGTGTCAGCTTGTGTGCGTGTGTGGTTTGTGTGCGTGTGTGTTGTGGTGTGTGTGTAGCTTGATGGTGATTGTGTGTGTGTGTGTGTGTGTGGTGTGTGTGTGTGTGTGTGTCGGTGTGTGTGGTGGTGTGTGTTTGTGTTGTGTGTGTGTTGTGTGTGTGTGTTGGTAGTGTGTAGTGTGTGTGTGTGTGTGTGTGTGATTGTGGTGAGTGTGTCAGCTTGTGTGGTGTGGTGTGTGTGTGTGTGTGTGTGCCGCTGTGTGCGTGCGTGGTGCTGTTGTGTGTGTGTGTGTGGTGTGTGTGTGTGTTGTGTGTGTGTGTGTTGTGTGTGTGTGTGTGTGGTGGGCTGTGCTGTGTGTGTGGTGTGTGTGTGTGTGGTTTGTGTGTGTGTACAACATGTGTATGGTGGAAGTGTATGTTGTTCTTTCATCCGTCGGGCTGCAGCAGGACATCTTATGGTTCAGCCGGTTATTGTCATCGTAACAAGACTGCGCGCGTCTCAACGAAAAGTATTTCCTTAATTAACATGAACAAGTTATATCTCCAAAGGCTCCCAGCTACAAGCACATTTATTTTAGTCAGGTCTAAAGAAACATATTATGAAGAAAAGGTATTGTCAGAAAAATATGAGTGGCCTACACTATGTTATCTGGCTATGATATAGACTGTTAGGCTTGTTCATTTATCAGACTAGATACTGTATGTTATCTGGTATATATTAGGACTGTAGGCTTGTTCATTTATCAAGACGAGATACTGTATGTTATCTGGCTATGATATAGACTGTAGGCTTGTTCATTTAGCAGACTAGATGCTGTATGTTATCTGGCTATGATATAGACTGTAGACTTGTTCATTTAGCAGACTAGATACGTATGTTATCTGGCTATGATATAGACTGTAGGCTTGTTCATTAAATCAGATTAGATACTGTATGTTATCTGGCTATCCTCCACACCACAGGCCAGGGTTCCCCAACTGGTGGTGGTTTTATTTGGCCCCCCAATTTTTCTGAGCTAAAATGTTTTACAAATAATAATAATAAAAATATATAATTATTAGACATAAAAGACTGTAAAAAAAAAAYAAAAACATGAAATCAGCTCCAATTGATTTTCATTTTGTTACTCTGTTCCCAAGTATTCCCACGCAGGCAATTTGTAGTCTACAAACGTCTGGTAAATACGTTCTGACCCCCTGACCATCCGCTCAAGAGAAAATCAGCCCCGTGGCTGAATCTTAGTGGATGATCCCTGCCATAGGCTGTAGTCGTGCTCATTTAGCAGACAATATATGCTTACAATCCGCTGTCGTTATTGTTTATGATATGATTTTATAGCAAGTAGAATATAATTGAACTTAGCTGAATTAAACAGAAAGGATATTTTTGCCCTTCCGGAGCGAGTGGGCATATGAAGTGGATATGTTGAGTGTACTAGAGATCATATGAAACAGGTCTTATACATTAGATTTAGAGTTATTGGGCAAACTTTAGTTGTAGGATACAAACCTTAGAATATCTTAGAAATCAAAACATATATAGATATATTTGGGCTACATGAGGAGACTAGAGACTATTGATGACTTGAGAAAGTTGTAAACAGAAAAAAGATGGCTCTCTGTTCCTTGTTTCAGGTAGTATATCCCGTTATCAAAAGGTCAGGAACAGGAGCAAGACTCGAATAGCGAACGGAGGCCACTTTCCCGCGCGGATATGTCTTTCACTCATGTTGTGTAGGCTACTCCACTAATCCGGTTATTTCATTGTGTGACAGGTGATATTCCGCCCAAACTCTGTATGCAAATGGGCATCTCCAACCCAGTTCCTGCAGCTAACCAGTGCTTAATTTGGGAAAGCATGTGAAATCTGTTCGGGAATATTGATAGTAACATGTTTTCACAGTTCATTAAACTGTTGACAGCCCCTGTCACTGCGCACTGGAGAAAGAAATGAAGAGGAGATGGACACGCTCGGTGGTGAGATATTCTGTAACTAAAAGGTCAACTGTCAGCATATTAATTAAGAAAATACAGTTGAAGTCAGAAGTTTACATACAACCTAGGTTGGAGTCATCAAAATTCGTTTTTCAAACACTCCACAAATTTATTGTTAACAAACTATAGTTTTGGCAAGTCGATTAGAACATCTACTTTGTGCATGACAGAAGTAATTTGTTCAACAATTGTTTAAAGACAGATTATTTCACTTATAATTCACTGTATCACAATTCCAGTGGGTCAGAAGTTTACATACACTAAGTTGACTGTGCCTTTAAACAGCTTGGAAAATTCCAGAAAATTATGCCATGGCTTTAGAAGCTTCTGATAGGCTAATTGACATCATTTGAGTCAATTGGAGGTGTACCTGTCGATGTATTTCAAGGCCTACCTTCAAACTCAGTCTTTGCTTGACATCATGTGAAAATCAAAAGAAACATCACCAAGACCTTCCCCCCCCCCCCCCCCCCCCCCCCCCCCCCCCCCCCCCTGAAAAAAATTTTCATGACTTCCACACCAGTCTGGTCCATCCTTGGAGCAATTTCAAACACCTGAAGCGTACATGTTCATCTGTACAAAACAATAGTATGCAAGTTAAACCATGGGACCCGCAGCCTCATACCTCTCAGGAAGAGACACGTTCTGTCTCCAAGAGTGAATTACTTTTGTGTGAAAAGTGCAATCAACCCCAGAACAAACAGCAAAGGACCTTGTGGAAGATGCTGGAGGAAACAGGATACAAAAGTATCTTTTTCCACAGTAAAACAAGTCTAATCGACCATAACTTAAAGGCCGCTCAGCAAGGCAGAAGCCACTGCCCAAAAACCGCCATAAAAGAGAGCCGATACGGATTTGCAATGCACATGGGAAAAGATTGTACAAACTTTTGGTGAAAGTCCTCTGGTCTGATGAAACAAAAATAGATCTGTTTGGCCACAATGACCATCGTTAGAACACCCATTCCAACGCATTGAAGCAAATGGGGGTGGCAGGCATCATGTTTGGGTGCTTTGCTTCAGCGAGGACTGGCTGCAGCTTCACAAAATAGATGCATCATGACGGAAAGAAAATGATGTGCGATAGTATAAGGCAAATCTCAAGAATCAGTAGAAGTTAAAAGCTTGTCGTCAAAATGGGTCTTCCAAGGATCATAGGACCCCAAAGCATACTTCTAAATTGTGCAAAATGGCTTAAGGCACAACCAAAGTCAAGGTATTGGAGTGGCCATTCACAAAAGCCCCTGACCCTCAATCCCATAGAAAAACGTGTGGGCAGAACTGAAAAAGCGTGTCGAGCAAGGAGCCTACAACCTGACTCAGTGTACACCAGCTCTATTCAGAGGACTGGCCAAATTCACCCAAACGTATTGTGGAAGCTTGTGGAATGGGCTACCAAAAATTTTCAGTTAAGATAAACAATTTTAAAGCAATGCTACCAAATCTAATGAGTTGTATGTAACTTCTGACCACTGGGAATGTGATGAAAGAAATATAAAAAGCTTAAGATGCATCACTCTCTACCAATTATTCTGACATTTTCACATTCTAAAATATAAGTGTGATCCTAACGACTCAAGACAGGGCATTTTTACTTTGGATTAAATGTCAGGAATGTGTGAAAAACTGAGTTAAAGTATTGGCTAGGTGAATGTTATACTTTCCGACTGTATAGGTCGATTACATCAAGCTCTGGATATGCATATGCGGTGTTTGAATGAAACAACAGACCCTGTATACCAGAAACATTAGGACCGATGGGAGGACAATAGAGCCCTGAGTACCAGGCCATTAGGACCTGATGGAGAAACAATAAGAGCCCTGAGTACCAGGCCATTAGGACCGATGAGGGAGAATAGAGCCCTGAGTACCAGCCACTAGGACCGTGATGGAGGACAATAGAGCCCTGAGGCCAGGCCAATTAGGGATCTGATGGAAGCGAAATAGAAGCCCTGAGTACCAAACATTAGGACCTGATGGAGACAATAGAGCCCTGAGTACCAGGCCATTAAGGGACCGATGAGGAACATTAGAGCCCTGCAGTCCAGCCCAATTCGTGTCTGATGGAGGGACAATAGAAGCCCTGATACCAGGCCTCTTAGGACCTGATGGCAGGACAATTAGAGCCCTGGTACCAGCGCCATTAGGAACTGATGGAGGACAATAGAGCCCTGAGTACCAGACCATTGGACCTGATGGAGGACAAATGAGCCCTGAGTACCAGGCCATTAGGATCTGATGGAGGGACAATAGGAGCCCTGAGTACCAGACCATTAGGACCTGATGGAGGGACAATAGAGCCGTGAGTACAGCCATTAGGACCTGGATGAAGGAACACAGACCTGAGTACCAGGCCATTAGGACCTATGAAAGCACAACACGAGTCCTTGGAAGTTACCCAGCGCCAATAGGACCTGACCGATCGAGTTGCGGTATACCAGCATCAGTCTAAGGATTAAGGCTAAACGACCGAAGTATGCAGATGCTCATCGAAGGAAGGCATGATGGTGGCCAACTCTCGACGTGGAGGTACTACCCTACCAACTAGAGAGCTACTAACAACCTGGAGACTACCAACAATGGAGAGTACTACCTTCACTGAAGAGTATCACCCTAACCAAGTCTTCACATTGAGGTTACTCACCTCAACCTTGAATTACTCTCCCTAGGGTATCTACCAACCTTTGGAGAGTACTACACCTTGAAGTTAACTACCTCAACCTTAGGTCCCCCTGAGGTACCCTACCACCGGAGAACTCCTTACAAACGCAGAGTTCTCCCCCAACCAAGGTCCACTCACTGAGAGAGATTACTTCACCCCTACACAACCCTGAGAGATTACTACCACCAACCGGAAGTATCCAACACAACCCTTGAGAAGAGGTTACTCACCCCTAACACACCTTGAGAGAGTTACTCACGCTTACACAACCTGAGAGAGTTACTCAACCCCTGACCAACCTTGAGAGATTACTCACCTACACAACCTTGAGAGAGCTTACTCAACCCTTACACAACCTTGAGAGAGTTACTCACCCCTACACAACCTTAGAGTCTACCTTAACACCGGAGAGTTAACTCACCTTCACCGGATCTACCTACACAACCTGAGAGAGTTACTCACCCTAACCTTAGGATATCCCCCTACACAACCTTGAGGAGAGTCCACTACACGAAGAGTTACTCACCCTCCTGGACTACCACACACCTTGAGAGAGTTACTCACCCCTACACAACCTGAGAGAGTTACTCACCCCTACACAACACCTTGAGAGAGTTTACTTCCACCCGGAAAGTACTTCCTACACAACCGTGAGAGAGTTACTCGACCCTTACAAACCTTGAGAGAGTTTACTCACCCCTCCGTACACAACCTTGGAGAGAGTTACTCACCCCTACACAACCCTGAAGAGTTACTCACCCCTGACACAACCTGGAGAGTTACTCACCCCTACACAACCTTGAGAGAGTTACTCACCCGACACAACCACTTGATGTAAGTACTCACTCTTACACAACCTTGAG
>NW_019946745.1:33265-34604 GCF_002910315.2 Salvelinus sp. IW2-2015
TATGCCCTGTTGGTCCTCCTTACTGCAACACAGTATTTATAGGCTACTGTCTGTTGATGTCCTATTACACTATTATACTAGTAATAATATATTAACTTCCTGTTGAAAAACATTTTATATTGAATTATATTGTTATTGTTCAATGAAAAGAGAAGTTTCTGTTTATGACATACAATATTTTCCCTCCCTGTCCAGCAGATGGCACTGTTGAGCATATGAAAGGAGCTCTTCCATCCATCCCATCTTACAGTCATACAGCCCAATGACTAAGGCCGGGATTCAATCCCATTCCCTCCCTGTCCAGCAGATGGCACTGTTGAGCATATGAAAGGAGCTCTTCCATCCACCCCCTCTTACAGCCCAATGACTAAGGCCGGGATTCAATCCCATTGCTCCTTTTCGGCTATGCACCATTTAAAAGCAATGTTACCACGGTAACATTACCATGATTACGTTCAAAGCAAACACTGCAGACGTTGGCTCAATCAGACAAGATAGATAAGGACATTATAATAACATAGATAGATAATGACATTATAATGGCATAGATAGATAATGACATTATAATAACATAGATAGATAATGACATTATAATGGCATAGATAGATAATGACATTATAATAACATAGATAGATAATGACATAACATAGATAGATAATGACATTATAATAACATAGATAGATAATAACAGTATAATAACATAGATAGATAATGACATTATAATGGCATAAGTAGATCATGACATAAAAGCATAGATTGATAATGACATGACATAATAATATAGATAGATCATGACATTATAATAACGTTTTTTATTTTACCTTTATGTAACCAGGTAGGCCAGTTGAGAACAAGTTGTCATTTACAACTGTGACCTGGCCAAGAAAAAGCAAAGCAGCGCAACACAAACAACAACACAGAGTTCCACATGGAATAAACAAGCGTACCGTCAATAACACAATAGAAGAAAAAAAATGAAAGTCTATATTCAATTCAATTCAATTCAATTCAAGGGGCTTTATTGGCATGGGAAACATGTGTTAACATTGCCAAAGCAACATGAGGTTAGACAATACACAAAGTGAAACAAACAAAACGAAATAACAGTAAACATTACACATACAGAAGTTTCAAAACAATAAAGACATTACGAGTGTCATATTAAATATATACAGTGTTGTAACAATGTACAAATGGTTAAAGCACACAAGAAAAAATAAGTAAGCATAAATATGGGTTGTATTTACAATGGTGGTTGTTTTCACTGGTTGCCCTTTCTTGTGGCAACAGGTCACAAATCTGTGCTGGCTGTGATGGCACACTGTGGAATTTCACCCAG
>NW_019946745.1:34616-48836 GCF_002910315.2 Salvelinus sp. IW2-2015
GTTGTGTCCTGCAGAGGCGCTGAAGGCTGCTGTTGTATCTCGCCATATCTCTTGATGCGTGACAGGTTGTGCGGCTACGTGAAGTCACAGCGGGTCGCTCGATGGCTAGGCCCACCTCACACACTTTACTACTGGCGCTGTAGCCCTCCAAGCCTCACCGTGATGCCTTACTCTCCTGGGTTCAACAAGCCTCCAGTATCGCCGTCCACCGCTAGGAGACAAAGAGAGTAGTGTGAATGAGTGAGAGAGAAAGAGAGAGACAAGAAGAGAGTGACGAGGAGTAGAGAGAGAGAGAGAGGGAAGAGAGAAAGAAGGAGTGAGTGGATGAGAGAGAGACAAAAGAGAGAAGGTGAGTGTAGCGGGATGAGAAAAAGAGATGAGGAGGAGAGAGAGAGAGAGAGAAGAGAAGAGAGAAGAGAGGAGTGAGAAGCTCAACCTTACATCTGTACATATTTCCTCAATTACCTCGACTAACCGGTGCCCCCGCACATGACATCTTGACCGTACCCCCTGTATATAGTCTCCACATTGACTCTGTACAGTTACCCCCTGTATATAGTCTCCACATTGACCTTGTACCGTTACCCCCTGTTATATAGCCTCCACATTGGACTCTTATACCGTACCCCCTTTATATAGCCTTCCACATTGACTCTGTACCGGTACCCCCTGTAATATAGCCTTGCCACATTGACTGCTGTACCGGTAACCTCCGTGTATATAGCCTGCCACATTGGACTCGTGTACCGTACCCCCTGTATATAGTCTCGCACATTGACTCTGTACGTACCCCCGTGTATATAGCCTCCACATTGACTCTGTACCGGGACCCCCCTGTTATATAGTCTCACATTGACTCTGTACGCAGTACCCCCCTGTATTATAGCCTCCACATGACTCGTGTACCGGTACCCCCTGTATATAGCCTCCACTTGACTCTGTTACCGGGACCCCCCTGTATTATAGTGCTCCACATTGAACTCTGTTACCGGTACCCCCTGATTATGCCTCCACATTGACTCTGTACCGGTACCCCCTGTATATAGCCTCCGACAATTTGACTCTGTACCGGTACCCCCGTGTATATAGCCTCCACATTGACTCTGTACCCGTGACCCCCTGTTATATATCTGGCTATTGCTTATTTTACTGCTGCTCTTAATTACTTATTCTTATTCGTATTTTAAAAAAAAAATATATATATTTTTAAACTCACATGTTGGTTAGGGGCTTGTAGGTTAGCATTTGACTTTGGCGCATTTGACTACACAAATGTGATTTGAGTTTGAACCTGGAGAAGAGTCCCCTAAGCACCTCGTCCTGGGGCTCTGATCACAGACACAAACACACCCTTACAGAGTCCTCACCTACAGAGAGATGAACTTGGAGAAGCAGTCCCCTCAAGCACGCTGGTCCTGGGGCTCTGTTCACAAACACAAACACACCCCACAGAGCCCCCAGGACAGCTAGACCCAACAAATCATGAGTAAACAAAAATATAGTTTACTTGACGCATTGTAAATTAGCAAACTATTTATAGCAAAATAGCAAAACTAGCCAAACCAAATAGCAAACATAAGAATGCTATTTGGCCCTAAACAGAGAGGTGACACAGCTTGCGCGAATACCTGGACCACGTGGACTGACCCAAACGTAAGGAAAGCTTTGTACTATGTACAGACTCAGTGAGCATAGCCTTGTCTATTGAGAAAGGCCGGCCGTAGGCAGACCTGGCTCTCAGAGAAGACAGCTATACGCAACCACTGCCCACAAAAATGAGGTTGGAAACTGAAGCTGCACTTCCTTGACCTCCTGCCAAAGTATGACCAATTTAGAGACACATATTTCCCTCAGATTACACCAGATCCACAAAGAAATCAAAAAACAAAATCCAATTTTGATTAAACCTCCATATCTACTGGGTGAAATTACCACAGTGTGCCATCATAGCAGCAAATTTGTTGACCTGTTGCCAACAAGAAAAGGTCCAACCAGGGAAAGAAACAAACACCATTGTATAATACAACCCATATTTATGTTTATTTATTTTTGTCTTTAACTATTTGTACATCATTAAACACTTTTACTGTTACTAATGTTTACTGTATAATTCTTATGGATTATTTCATTTTTTGTTTATTATCTACACCTTAGTTTGGCAATTTAACATAGTTTCACATTGCCAAATAAAGCCCTTTGAATTGAATGGTGAGTGAGTGAGTGAGTATGGTGAGAGTGTGACGAGTGTGGTGTGTGAGTGAGAAGAGTGTCATGAGTGTGAGTGTGAGAGAGACAGAGAGAGAAGAGAGAGACGAACAGACAGGACAGACAGACAGACAGACAGACAGACAGACAGACAGACAGACAGACAGACAGGACAGACAGACAGACAGACAGACAGACAGACAGACAGACAGACAGACAGACAGGACAGACAGACAGACAGACAGACAGACAGACAGAAGACAGACAGAGACAGAGAGAGGAACAGAGAAGACAGAGAGAGACAGAGAGAACAAGATACGAGGAGATAGACTAGAGAAGAGAGATGAGACGAGAAGAGAAGAAGTAGAGCAGGACGAGGAGAGGGAGCAGAGAGAAGAAGGATGAGAGAGAGAGAGAGAGAGAAGGAGAGAGACTGGCGAGAGACGAGAGAGAGAGAGAGAGAGAGACAGAGATAGACTGAGGAGAGATATATTATGCAGGTGCTCTACACCTTGCATTACTAGCTGATTTGGGCGTTTTAGGCTGGGTGTCTGTACAGCACTTCGAGATATCAGCTGATGTACGACAGGGCTATATAAAATAAAATGATTGATTGGATTGATCTGATGATATTATATCAACATATATATCAAATGAATTGGCGCGAGCATTTAGAACAGTCTGCAGCACCGGCGTCTCACCCTACTAGAATTCCGAAGTCAAATGTCTACGTTTGCTGATTGATCTGGTGCTTCGTGTCACCCAACCCAAGGAGGGCCTACAACAGTCACCTAGATCTTCTGACAGAATTCTGTCAGACCTGGCCCTCGACATAAATCTCAGTAAGACCGAAATAATGGTTTCCCAAAAAAGGTCCAGTCGCCAGGACCACAAATTCCAGTCTAGACACCGTTGCCCCTAGAAGCACACAAAAAAACTATACATTACCTCGGCCTAAACATCAGCACCACAGGTAGCTTCCACAGAGCTTTGAACGATCTGAGAGACAAGGCAAGCAAGGCATTCTATGCCACAAAAGAACATAAAATTTCAACATACCAATTAGGATCTGGCTAAAAATACTTGAATCAGTCATAGAGCCCATTTGCCCTTTATGGTTGTGAAGGTCTGGGGTCCGCCACCAACCAAAATTTCACAAAATGGACAAACACCAAATTGAATCTGCATGCAGAATTCTGCAAAATATCCCTCCGTGTGTAAACAACGTTAGAACACCCAAATAATGCATGCAGAGCCAGAATTAGCCGATACCTACAATTTCAAAATTCAGAAAGAGCCGTTAAATTCTACAACCACCTAAAGGAAGCGATTCCCAAACCTTCCATAACAAAGCCATCACCTACAGAGAGTGAACCTGGAGAAGAGTCCCTAAGCAAGCTGGTCCTAGGGCTCTGTTCAACAAACACAAAACAACCCCACAGAGCCCCAGGACAACAGCCCACTTAGACCCAACCAATCATGAGAAAAACAAAAAATAATTACTTACACATTGGAAAGGAATTAACAAAAAAAAACAGAGCAAACTAGAATTGCTAGTTGGCCCTAAACAGAGAGTACAACAGTGCAGAATACCTGACCCACTGTGACTGACCCAAACATTAACGGAAGCTTGACTATGTACAGACTCAGTGAGCATAGCCTTGGCTATCAGAAAGCCCCGTAGGCAGACATGGCTCTCCAAAAGACAGGGCGATTGCTCACTGCCCACAAAATGAGGTGGAAACTGAGCTGCCACTTCCTAACCTCCCTGCCCAAGTATGACCATATTAGAGAAGACATATTTCCCTCAGATTAAAGATGCAGCAAAGATTTGAAAACAAATCCAATTTTGAGAAACTCCCACATGCTACTGCGGTTGAAAATCCACAGTGTGGCCATCACAGCAGCAAGATTTGTGACCTGTTGCCACAAGAAAAGGCAACAGTGAAGAAACAAAAACACATTGTAAATACAAACCCCATATTATGCTTATTTATCTTACGTTGTTGTGCTTTAACCATTTGTACATTGTTACAACACTGCTTATATATATAATATGACATTGTGAATGCTTCTTTTTTGAAAACTCTGTATGGTGTAATGTTGTTACTGTTAATTTTATATGTATTTCAACGTTTTGTGTATATCTAACCTCACTTGGCTTTGGCAATGTTAAACACATGTTTCCCCAGCCAATAAAGCCCCTTGAATTGAATTGAATTGAGAGAGAGAGAGAAGAGACCTAAGCACTTGACGTGGTCAAGTGAGAGGTGTCAAAGCCACATTAGGCCCAACAATGCAGGAGAGTCCGAATTTAGTCACCCCAAAAACCAAAGAAGGCCTTAGGGAAGCGGCCTCCCGCTGTTCAGAGCGTAATTAAAAATTACATACCCTGTGAGTGTTAAGAAAAAACTTTCTGTATGGGTAATGTTTACTGTTAATTTGTATTGTTTATTTCCACTTTTGTGTATTAATCTACCTCACTGCTTTGGCAATGTAAAACACATGTTTCCATGCAATAAAGCCCCTTGAATTTGAATTTGAATGAATTGAGAGGAAACAGAGAGAATAGATACAGAGAGAGACGAGAGAGAGAGAGAGACGAGAGAGAAGGAGAGAGAGAGAGAGAGAGAAAGAGGAGAAGAAGAGAGAGAGAGACAGACAGACAGACAGACAACAGCAACAGGACAGGATTCCTGTCAGGCAGCTGCAAGCACGCAGGCCCGGCCCCAGACACAGACGCGTGAGGACATCGTAGGGACCACCAGGGAGGGTTAGAGAGAACGAGTAGCCTGGTCCCAGACACAGACGCGTGAGGACATCGTAGGGACCACCAGGGAGAGTTAGAGAGAACGAGTAGCCTGGTCCCACACCTGAATGTGCTGTCTTTCCAATCTGCCAATGACCATCGGGCTTTACAGCACAAACTGATCTGGGACAAGGGGGTGAAGAGAGAGCAATGAGAGACACACTCTAACATCTCTCTCTAGTTCTGATCAAACTCTTCTCTGTTCTGATCTCTGTCTCTCTGTCTCTGTCTGTCTCTCTGTCTCTCTGTCTCTCTGTCTCTCTGTCTCTCTGTCTGTCTCTCTGTCTGTCTCTCTGTCTCTCTGGCTTTACAGCACAAACTGATCTGGGACAAGGGGTGAAGAGAGAGCAATGAGAGACAGACTCTAACATCTCTCTCTCTAGTTCTGATCCAACTGTTCTCTGTTCTGCTCCAACATCTGCTTTGATCGAGACTCTCTGTTTTGGAACTCTGTTTAGCCGCATCCGTCCAGAGTGTTGGTGGAAGTGCAGATTGGAGATTGATGTTAAAGATGTTTTGAGTGATAATGGTATTTTTCTGTATTAAAACAAGACGCTGTTCTTTCAACCATGAATTAAGCTCTCTGGTGCGCTGGTCTTACTGTAAAATAAGTGTCTTTTTTTGTGGGGACCATCTTAAAAGTTGCAATGGCTTCTCTACCAAAGTGTTATTACAGTATACATGGTTAACCCGAAATGTACGTTTTACTTTGTGCCATTATTTGGTAATGAAATTGTCCGTCTGTATTTCAAAATGATGAGTTTTGACCATGGATATGTGTCTCTTCTAACTCATGCAGTACAAACGCAGTAATAACTATCTTACCGACACGTTTACAAGCTTCATCCTTGCAAGTAATGTCTTTTGAAATTGTTCTTTGGAATAAATAAATAAAATGATGCATATATTTTGAATGTAGAAAAAGCTCTATATATTTTTTGTTTGTTATAATCCTCATGTTACTTTTCTGCATTCAGAAAGGATTTAAAGTCCAGGCTGCTTTCCAGCTCATTTATCCCCTGATTTACAAAACACGTCTCAATAGCTGGTCCAGGTATCCTCATGACATCACAAGTCCTCTTGTTGTTCTCTACTGCTCCTCTATTGGTCCTCGTGCAAAGGGAGAAGGCCGATGACATCACGAATTCCCCATCAAACCTTTGAAAGCCCGACTTATTAAAGGTTGCAGTTGTGTCTAAAAAAAACACAATTTTCCTCAAAACGTATGTTTTTTTTTACCCTTTAGCTTCTTTGGGATAGGGGGCGCTATTTTCACTTAGGGAAAAAATCGTGCCCAATTTAAACGGCCTCGTACTCTATTCTAGATCGTACAATATGCATATTATTATTACTATTGGATAGAAAACACTCTCAAGTTTCTAAAACCGTTTGAATTATATCTGTGAGTAAAACAGAACTCATTTTGCAGCAAACTTCCTGACAGGAAGTGAAAAATCTGTTCCAGGGCCTTCCTATTCATTTGCTTGAAATCTATGGATATACATGCACTTCATACGCCTTACACTAGATGTCAACAGGCAGTGGGAGGTGGAATGGGGTGTCTAGCTTGATCTGAGGTCGAACAAGAGCTCTTGGAATGACGTGACCCCAAATTTCCTTTGTTCAGCAAGGTGCGGGAAGGAACCCTGGATTGCCTACTGAAAAGCTTTCGGTATAGACGGCTAATATCTCCGGCTTTGATTTAATTTGATACATGTGATAATATCATCGTAAAGTATGTTTTTTCAATATAGTTTTATCAGATTATTGAACGTTTATCGGGTGTTTTGGCGTTTTCCGTTCTCTACGTTTGGTGAAGATGGACAACTTTGCGCCACTTGGCTAGCTTTGGTTGCTAATTCGACAGGAGAAGAGGACATTCTAAAACCAAACAACGATTTATTCTGGACAAAGGACTCCTTGTACAAGATTCTGATGGAAGCTCAGCAAAAGTAGGAACCATTTATGATGTTATTTCGTATTCTGCTCGAAAATGTTTAGTACTATTTCCGCCCTCATTGCAGCGCGCTGTCTCGCTATAACGTAAGCTGTATGTCGTACTAAAGTTATTTTTAGAATTCTAACACGCGATTGCATTAAGAACTAGTGTATCTTTCATTTGCTGTACAACATGTATTTTTTAGTAAAGTTTATGATGAGTTCTTTGATTAGATTAGTGACTGTCCAAAATATCTCGGATAATTTTGTGCAGTTTGGCTACGTATTCACATTGTAAAAACCACGATTTTGTACCGTAAATATGCAAATTTTCGAACAAAACATATATGTATTGTGTAACATGATGTATAGGACTGTCATCTGATGAAGGTTGTCAAGGTTAGTGAATAATTTTATATCTTTTGCTGTTTTTTTGCGATCGCTACCTTTGCGGTGAATGAATGCGGTTGTGTGGTTGGCTATTGTGGTCTGCTAATATAATGCTATATTGTGTTTTTCGCTGTAAAACACTTAAAATATCTGAAATATTGGCTGGATTCACAAGATGTTTATCTTTAAATTTGCTGTACACCATGTATTTTTCATAAATGTTTTATGATGAGTATTTTAGGTATTTCACGTTGCTCTCTGTAGTTATTCTTGCTGCTTCGGTGCATTTGTGATTGTAGCTGCAATGTAAAACTATTGATTTATACCTGAAATATGCACATTTTTCGAACAAAACATAGATTTATTGTATAACATGTTATAAGACTGTCATCTGATGAAGTTGTTTCTTGGTTAGTGACTAATCGACTCTATTTGGGGGTTTTGTGCAAGCTACCTGTGCTGTGAAAGAAATGTCTGTGCTTTTTGTATTTGGTGTGAGCTAACATATAGTGGGAGAGAACAAGTATTTGATACACTGACGATTTTGCAGGTTTTCTACTTACAAAGCATGTAGAGGTCTGTAATTTTTATCATAGGTACACTTCAACTGTGAGAGAAGGAATCTAAAACAAAAATCCAGAAAATCACATGTATGATTTTTAAGTAATTAATTTGCATTTTATGCATGACATAAGTATTTGATACATCAGAAAAGCAGAACTGAATATTTGGTACAGAAACCTTAGTTTGCAATTACAGAGATCATACTTTCCTGTAGTTCTTGACCAGGTTTGCACACACTGCAGCAGGGATTTGGCCCACTCCTCCATACAGACCTTTCTCCAGATCTTCAGGTTTCGGGGCTGTCGCTGGGCAATACGGACTTTCGGCTCCCTCCAAAGATTTTCTATTGGGTTCAGGTCTGGAGACTGGCTAGGCCACTCCAGGACTCTGAGATGCTTCTTACGGAGCCACTCCTTAGTTGCCCTGGCGTGTGTGTTTCGGGTCGTTGTCATGCTGAAAACCCAGCCACGACCCATCTTCAATGCTCTTACTGAGGGAAGGAGGTTGTTGGTCAAGATCTCGCGATACATGGCCCCATCCATCCTCCCCTCAATACGGTGCAGTTGACCTGTCCCCTTTGCAGAAAAGCATCCCCAAAGAATGATGTTTCCACCTCCATGCTTCACGGTTGGATGGTGTGCTTGGGTTGTACTCATCCTTCTATTCCTCCAAACACGGCGAGTGGAGTTTAGAGCAAAAAGCTCTATTTTTGTCTCATCAGACCACATGACCTTCTCCCATTCCTCCTCTGGATCATCCAGATGGTCATTGGCAAACTTCAAGCGGGCCTGGACATGCGCTGGCTTGAGCAGGGGACCTTGCGTGCGCTGCAGGATTTTAATCCATGACGGCGTAGTGTGTTACTAATGGTTTTCTTTGAGACTGTGGTCCCAGCGCTCTTCAGGTCATTGACCAGGTCCTGCCGTGTAGTTCTGGGCTGATCCCTCACATTCCTCATGATCATTGATGCCCCACGAGGTGAGATCTTGCAGGAGCCCCAGACCGAGGGTGATTGACCGTCATCTTGAACTTCTTCCATTTTCTAATAATTGTGCCAACAGTTGTTGCCTTCTCACCAAGCTGCTTCCTATTGTCCTGTAGCCCATCCCAGCCTTGTACAGGTCTACAATTTATCCCTGATGTCCTTACACAGCTCTCTGGTCTTGGCCATTGTGGAGAGGTTGGAGTCTGTTTGATTGAGTGTGTGGACAGTGTCTTTATACAGGTAACGAGTTCAAACAGGTGCAGTTAATACAGGTAATGAGTGGAGAACAGGAGGGCTTCTTAAAGAAAAACTAACAGGTCTGTGAGAGACGGAATTCTTACTGGTTGGTAGGTGATCAATACTTATGTCATGCAATAAAATGCAAATTAATTTACTAAAAACTATACAATGTGATTTCGGGATTTTATGTTTCAGATTCACGGTCTCTCACAGTTGAAGTGTACCTATGATAAAAATGACAGACCTCTACATGCTTTGTAAGTAGGAAAACCTGCAAAATCGGCAGTGTATCAAATACTTGTTCTCCCCACTGTACATATACGTGGTGTTTTCGCTGTAAAACATTAAAAAAATCGGACATGTTGACTGGATTCACAAGATGTTTATCTTTCATTAGCTGTATTGGACTTGTTAATGTGTGAAAGTTAAATATTTCTAAAAAATATTTTTGGAATTTCGCCTTTTCAGTGGAATGTGGGGGGGGGTTCCGCTAGACAGGTTAGTGTATGTGTACTTGACTGTATTTATAGATGTCGCTTTTCAACAGTAAAAGGAATCACTGGAGGACATCTTTAATCAAATATATATATATTTATATTTGAAGAGCTTTGAAATCCTACCATGTTATTTTTTAGATGTTCTGAAAGGTTTTGTAGGGTCCTAAAAGGTCAAAGAAAAACAACTAAACATGGTGACAGCCGGTTGGCGCCACTACGATAGTAGGATGAAGCTCAATGTTACATTCAAATCTCCCTACCATCATGTCTCAGACAATATGTCACCAATGTCAAAAACATTTGCAAATCAACTGGATTGGAGGTACACAACACACTCCCCGCCTCTCCCCGCCGTCTGATCGTTACCGAGAACCACATACCGGATTTTTAACGGGGTCTTTAGCAATTAAATTTTCAGAGTATTTTCTGCACCCTACCTAGCTCAAATTCTAGACGTCGGATTAAAACGAGACTGTAGCGTCCATAAAAGTGACCATTGGACTTTCGAAAATGTCGGATTGACTACCTAGCTAGCTATCATCAGTCGGATGAGAAGCAAGCGACAAGCAAAGGAAGATAGCTAGCTAGTTATATTTGCTATGGAAGGTTTTTCATATGGTTGAAGTCGTGTGTAAACTAAATCAGAGCACAGACAAATAAGCTAGTGATCATCCTTGGCTGCTATTATAGCCAGTAGCTTCAAGTCAATAACACTGTAACAACTCAATGTTGACAATATATCCTAGCTAGCTATATTCTTCCATTAAGTGTAGCTAGCTAGCTATATTCTTCCATTAATTGTAGCTAGCTAGCTAAGTAAAGTTCATAATCAACATCAAGCTTTGAGAAAATGCTGCTAACTTATAATACATTCAAAGGGCATTGATAATCCAGCTACTCCGGCCCGATACAGTCAAATTGGCCAGATAGCTACATGTGCAGCCAGATTTCAGTTCCATCACAAACACTGCTAGCTAGCCTACATTTCCTCAACCAATAACAGCGTCTCACAACACAAACTAGCGGATGTCTTGCTAATAAACCAGTTAGATATGTTGAATCTAAACCCGGCCAATGCACATGCAAGTAGCGCATTGGCTGTGCACATGCTATCTAGCAAGCTAATTAGCTAGATAGACACACAAGACAGACACTTTGCTGTTCGAGCATCCAGAACCAATTCCAGCCCTTATGATGTGCTGTTCCAGTACACTCCCTCCTCTGTCAATGCATTTTTCACAGACTTCATTACTTTTCAGTGTGTTTTCAACATTTTGAACCCAGTAAGCATAATTACATTTAAAATTCATATTTTCCCAGACGTTGAAGTTGGGTTCATTTTAGGTTCTGAATGAAAGGTGGAAGGACGTATTTTGAGGAAGTCGTAAATACATATTTTCCGGACGTTATAAAATTAGTTTTTTTCTTAGACGTTGAAAATACACCTTTTGCGGACATTAAAATCAGGCTCATTTTCAGGTCTGAATGAATGTTGAAAATATTTGATCTACTTTTTTTTACTGTACTGTACTGCTCTCTGTTGTGCTCTACTGCAGTGGTTCTCAAACCTCTCCTTGGGGACCTCCAGACGTTTCACCATTTTGCTGAAGCTCTGAACTGGCTATACCTTATTTCTTTCTTTTTTTACATTTATACATTTTAGTTATTTAGCAGATGCACTTATCCAGAGCGATTTATAGTTAGTGAATTAATCTTAAGATAGCTAGGTGAGATTCGAGAGCTTGAAGATTTGATCTGGGGTCCCCCCGTGGAGAGGTTTGAGAACCACTACTCTATGGTACTGTACTGTACTGTCAAAACTTGTGAAACATGGAGGTCTATGATTGGTCTATGATTGGGTCACTTGTATCGAAGTGGTGTGCTTTTAGGGAGTCCTGTCCGTGGACTTTGAAATCAAGGTCCGGACCGCACCAAAAAAAAAAGACATCCGGTCTGAACAGGACCAACAAAAAAAAGACAGCAAAAAAGACATTGGCAGAGATCCCCTTAGTAGGAAGTAGCCAATCACAAGTAAAACACTGGAGGGGGAGTCTGGGAGAACACCCCCCAATTTTTATTTATTTAATTTCTTTCCACTTCCTGGAACTGGTATGTGATTAATGTGAAGCAGCCCCCTTCCCCTCTTTAATAAAGGGAAAATCCATGTGTTTTGCATAAATACAAATAGCCATGTCGATGAAGTAATTACTAGGGCCCGGTTTCCCGATAGCGATGGAACTTAATCTTCCCGAGGTTTTTTTTAAACAATGAATCTACAACGAATGTAGAACTCACATTTCCCAAAACACCACATAAGGGAGAACTTTCAATAAGTTAGTCGTTAAAGCATGTGTCGATACTGACAAAATGGACAGAAAGGCAGCGCTGCTCTCAGATCAGCATTAGTCCACTCAAATCTTACCTTTAACATTAGAATTATTCCACAATACTGACCACAGATCAGCTCCTAGAGAGAAAATACGGCTGCAGATATTGAGGCGGTTTATTCTAATGGTTAGGCTCTAAATATAATATTTCACACATCCTTGTTCACATGTTGTTAGGCCGACACCTCATGAAAGTTAGGCAAGAATTACAGACAGTAGCCTACAATTAGCAAAACAGAACTCATGTGATTGAACATGAAATAGATTTCAATAGGATTCAGATATATAGGCGTATTTAGCTGTATTTATCGTTCAATGGGGTTGTCGTGTCTTTGGCATCATTAAACTGAAGATGTATTTATCAAATAACTCTCTTTAATTATTATTACGTGATTAAACTGATTAATCATGTAACTGTAATTAACTAGGAAGTCGGGGCACCAAGGAAAATTTTCAGAATTATAAAGTTATAATTTTCCTTATATAACTTTCAGATATTTGAATATCTGATCACTTACTCTTCGAATTAAATAATGATTTAACTCATGTTAGTCTCATAACGTCGTAAATTGTTGGTTATCTGCACGAACCCAGTCTTCACTATGAGTCATCCATACATCAATTGTCATCAGTTATCATTTATTTACTAACTAAGTAAATCACAGAAATGCATAAACAAACAATAGATAATTCCAAGGAAATGATAACGGAGTTTCCCTAGTGGGGTAAACCGGTATCGCGGCTTGGTGGACAAAAGGGAAGTGGGGGTCGACTGAGATGAGACACTACAAAGTGGATAATTATAACAATTGAACTGCTAATCCATTGCACATGAACGCTCACTCATTCGGGAACAATTGCAATCAATGTACAGTGGGGAGAAGAAGTATTTGATACACTGCCGATTTTGCAGGTTTTCCTACTTACAAAGCATGTAGAGGTCTGTAATTTTTATCATAGGTACACTTCAACTGTGAGAGACGGAATCTAAAACAAAAATCCAGAAAATCACATTGTATGGTTTTTAAGTAATTAATTTGCATTTTATGATAAAAATTACAGACCTCTACATGCTTTGTAAGTAGGAAAACCTGCAAAATCGGCAGTGTATCAAATACTTCTTCTCCCCACTGTATATATTTACGCTCAGTGTGTCGTCGGGATCTCTGTTGAAAAGTTTGTTCCTGTTGGAGAGTCTGTCCGTCCTCTCTTTGTCTCTGTCGTCGTTAGAATAGATAGTTCAGAGTGACATTCATTCATGTCGTTATAGAATAGATGTTTCGGCGGTTGTCGGTCTTCGCATTCAATGATACCGAATTCCTCGCTGCAGACTAGTAATCAATATCAAAGACTTGTTCTTATTCTGTCGGTATCGATAGTCTAAGAGTTTAACTTCTTGACGCTACGGATCCCGTTACCGGGATAATTTTCCTAAACAACCACTGAAGAAGTTTTACCACGTGGTATGGTTAAAAGGTTCAGCCATCTACTCAAACCTTGGCCCTCTCGTGGTAAGCTGGTCTGTAACCTTTAGCCATCTCGTTATCGAGGTAAGCTCGGTCTTCTCTCAAACCTTGGCCCTCTCGTTATCGAGGTAATCTGGTCTGGTGATAGAAAACCCGGGTGGGGGTTTTATTCGGAAGAGCAGAAAAGGGCCTGTCCCAGGACCCCCGACCATAACTGTGCTCATGGGCGGTCCTCTGATTTAGTTAAACTCCAAAGGGAATTGGAGTTTCCTTCATTAAACAGTCCAAAATCACATTACACAATTTCACAAACAGTATCATCCTCACTCATTCATCTTATACAACAATTAGATGTAAGCTTCATATCTGAGGCTATTGTATAAACAGCGTTATGGTAATGTGGCCGTATTGTCTCTCATGAGTTTCACAAAATTGTACCAAACGGACCATTTCGTAGCTGGATTCTTCACCGATCTTTTATACCTTCTCCAGAACATAAACATTGTTCGGACCTCAAGTTCTGTGAGGTCATCAACATCACACTCTTCATCACCATCATCAACATCACACTCTTCATAAACAACATCACACTCTTCATCATTATCATCAACATCACACTCTTCATAAACAACATCACACTCTTCATCATTATCATCAACATCACACTCTTCATCATCAACATCACACTCTTCATCATTATCATCAACATCACACTCTTCATCATTATCATCAACATCAC
>NW_019946745.1:51493-58823 GCF_002910315.2 Salvelinus sp. IW2-2015
CCCCATCTCTATTTAAACCAACCCTGATATACTGTGTTCAATCCAACCCACCCCCATCTACTACTAAACCAACCTAGATATACTGTGTTCAAATCACACCCCCATCTCTACTAACTAACCCTGATATACTGTGTTCATCAAACCCCATTCTCTATAACCACCCTGAATATGGTGTTCAATCACACCATTCTCTAACTAACCACCCTGATATACTGTGTTCAGATGCACACGCCCCATCTCTACTAAACCAAACCCTGATAATACTGTGTTCAATCACAACCCAATCTCTTACTAAACCAACCCCTGATACTGTGTCAATATAAAAAAACACCCATCCTACAACCACCTATTACTGGTCTCGACTACCCATCTCTATAAACCCTGATATACCTGTGTCAATCACACCCCCATCTCTACTTACCAACCTGATATACTGTGTTCAATCACACCCCCATCTACTAACCAACCCTGATATATCTGTGTTCAATCACACCCCATCTCTACTAACCAACCAACCCTTTTGATATACTGTGTTTCAATCAACACCCCATCTCTACTAAACCAACCCTGATATACTGTGTTCAATCACACCCCATCTCTACTAAACCAACCCTGATATACTGTGTTCAATCACACCCCCATCTCTATTAAACCAACCCTGATATACTGTGTTCAATCACACCCCATCTCTATTAAACCAACCCTGATATACTGGTGTTCAATCACACCCCATCTCTACTAAACCAACCCTGATATACTGTGGTCAATCAACCCCATCTCTACTAAAACCAACCCTGATATACTGTGGTTCAATCACACCCCCATCTCTATTAAACCACCCTGATATACTGTGTTCAATCACACACGCCATCTCTACTAAACCAACCCTATATACTGTGTTCAATCACACCCATCTCTACTAAACCAACCCTGATATACTGTGTCAATCATACCCCATCTCGTACTAACCAACCCTGATATACTGTGTTCAATCACACCCTCATCTCTATAAAAACCAACCCTGATATACTGTTCAATCGACCCTCATCTCTATTAACCACCCTGATAGGTACTGTGGTCAATCACACCCCCAATCTCTACTAAACCACCCTGATAACTGTTTCAATCACACCCCCATCTCCATAAACACCCCGTTGATAGCAGAGTCTGCTCACTTCTGATACAGAAAACAAAATAATGATGATGCAACATTTAAATTAGTAGGATAGAATCCCTATCAAGAATACAGTGTGGAAGATAAGGATCCTCTGGGCATTAGTAGAGATAACATCTTGACAGTCAATAAGAATGTGTTCACGTTAACTCATTCAGGGTGATCCAATAACTGAAGATATGGAGATGGTAGGTAGTGTAAAGATGGGTAAGGGTGGGTAAATACTCTGGGTATGTGGGTTGGTAAGAGGCTTTGGGAGGCAGTAGCCTAGTGTTAGATGTGTGGACTAGTAACCGAAAGGTTGCAAGATCGAATCCCCGAGCCGACAAGGTACGCATCTGTCGTCTGCCCTGAACAAGGCAGTTAACCCCACTGTTCCTAGACCGTCATTGAAAATAAGAATTTGTTCTTAACTGACTTGCCTAGTTAAATAAAGATACATATTTAAAAAAAACAACCTTAATACAGCTTTTTATCTGGATCATTATACAGGAGGCGGTCTGGGTTTATGTGAGAACATTCTGTCAATCACTCAGCAATAAACACAAACTTTTCAAGGTGGCCCAATAACTGAAGTCTTGGAATGGAGGTCCCCTGCTCCACTAGGAGCTAAAAGGAATAGGTAGAGTTGGGAATGGGAGGTCCCCTGCTCCACTAGGAGCTAAAGGAATAGGTAGAGTTGGAATGGGAGTCCCTGCTCACTAGGAGCTAAAGGATGTAATTGGGAATGGGAGGTCCCTGCTCCACTAGGAGCTAAAAGGAATAGGTAGAGTTGGGAATGGAGGTCCCCTGCTCCACTAGGAGCTAAAAGGAATAGGTAGAGTTGGGAATGGGAGGTCCCTGCTCCACTAGGAGCTAAAAGGAATAGGTAGAGTTGGAATGGAGGTCCCCTGCTCCACTGGGAGCTAAAAGGAATAGGTAAAGTTGGGAATGGGAAGTGAGAGTTACTGTAATTTATTTATTGTCTAACAATCACGTTATTCCAACCGTATTTCCACTGCTGTGAGTACTCAAGAAGAGAAACATATTCATGGATTGATTTCCATATTAACGGCACCCGTCACCCATCTTTCTAGCTGAAAGACACCACCACACACACACACACACACACACACACACACACACACACACACACACACAACACACACACACCACACACACACGAAGAGCTCTTCTCTTTCTGTGGACTAGCCGAGATCTGTCAATTATGTTACACTTGATCAAACACCCGAGGGAAATCCAAACGGTCAGACAGTCAGTCTGTCTGACAGCCAGTTAGTTAGATAGTCATAACAGCAATATTTTTTTTATTTTTTCTTTATTTAACTAGCAAGTCAGTTAAGAACAAATTCTTATTTTCAATGACGGCCTAGGAACAGTGGTTAACTGCCTGTTCAGGGGCAGAACGACAGATTTGTACCTTGTCAGCTCGGGGATTGAACTTCCAACCTTTCGGTTACTAGTCCAACGCTCAACCACTAGGCTACCCTGCCGCCCATGTTAACTGTCTGAAGGCCAGATCCCCCATTAAAACATGAACTTGGCTAGTGGGCCAGATGAAGAATCAGTCTGTAGGCCAGATCCCCAATTAAAACATGAACTTGGCTAGTGGGCCATTTGAAGAATCAGTCTGAAGGCCAGATCCCCATTAAAACATGAACTTGGCTAGAGGGCCAGTTGAAGAATCAGTCTGAAGGCCAGATCCCCATTAAAACATGAACTTGGCTAGTGGCCAGTTAAGAATCAGTTCGAAGGCCAGATCCCATTAAAACATGAACTTGGCTAGAGGGCCAGTTGAAGAACCAGTCTGAAGGCCAGATCCCCATTAAAAACATGAACTTGGCTAGTGGGCCAGTTGAAGAACCAGTCTGAAGGCAGATCCCCCATTAAAACATGAACTTGGCGAGAGGCCAGATCCCCCATTAAAACTGAACTTGGCTAGTGGGCAGTTGAAGAAATCAGTCTGAAGGCCAGATCCCCATTAAAACATGAACTTGTCTAGAGGGCCAGATCCCCCCCCCTTAAAACATGAACTTGGCTAGTGGGCCAATCCCCATTAAAACATGAACTTGGCTAGTGGCCAGATCCCCATTAAAACATGAACTGGCTAGTGGTCCAGATCCCCATTAAAACATGAACTTGGCTAGTGGGCCAGATCCCCCATTAAAACATGAACTTGGCTAGTGGGCCAGTTGAAGAACCAGTCTGAAGGCCAGATCCCCATTAAAACATGAACTTGGCTAGTGGGCAGTTGAAGAACCAGTCTGAAGGCCAGATCCCCATTAAAACATGAACTTGGCAAGATGGCCAGATCCCCCATTAAAACATGAACTTGGCTAATGGGCCAGATCCCCCATTAAAACATGAACTTGGCTAGTGGGCCCAGTTGAAGAACCAGTCTGAAGGCCAGATCCCCCATTAAAACGAACCTGGCTAGTGGGCAGATGAAGAACCAGTCTGAAGGCCAGATCCCCATTAAAACATGAACATGGCTAGTGGGCCAGATCCCCCTTAAAACATGAACTTGGCTAGTGGTCAGATCCCATTAAAACATGAACTTGGCTAGTGGGCCAGATCCCCATTAAAACATGAACTTGGCTAGTGGGCCAGTGAAGAACAGTCTGAAGGCCAGATCCCCCATTAAACATGAACTTGGCTAGTGGGCCAGTTGAAGAACCAGTCTGAAGGCCAGAGACCCCCATTAAAACATGAACTTGGCGAGAGGGCCAGATCCCCATTAAAACATGAACTTGGCTAGTGGCCAGTTGAAGATCAGTCTGAAGGCCAGATCCCCCATTAAAACATGAACTTGTCTAGAGGGCCAGATCCCCCCTTAAACATGAACTTGGCTAGTGGGCCAGATCCCCCATTAAAACATGAACTTGGCTAGTGGCCAGATCCCCATTAAAACATGAACTTCGCTAGTGGGCCAGTTGAAGAACCAGTCTGAAGGCCAGATCCCCATTAAAACATAACTTGGCAAGAGGGCCAGATCCCCCATTAAACATGAACTTGGCTAATGGCCAGATCCCCATTAAAACATGAACTTGGCTAGTGGGCCAAGTTGAAGAACCAGTCTGAAGGCCAATCCCCATTAAAACACGAACCTGGCTAGTGGGCCAGATGAAGAACCAGTCTGAAGGCCAGATCCCCATTAAAACATGAACATGGCTAGTGGGCCAGATCCCCCCTAAAAACATGAACTTGGCTAGTGGTCCAGATCCCCCATTAAAACATGACTTGGCTAGTGGGCCAGATCCCCCATTAAAACATGAACTTGGCTAGTGGGCCAGTTGAAGAATCAGTCTGAAGGCCAGATCCCCCATTAAAACATGAACTTGGCTAGAGGCCAGTTGAAGAACCAGTCTGAAGGCCAGATCCCCCATTAAAACATGAACTTGGCTAAGAGGCCAGTTGAAGAACAAGTCTGAAGGCCAGATCCCCCATTAAAAACATGAACTTGGCTAGAGGGCCAGTTGAAGAATCAGTCTGAAAGCCAGATCCCCCATTAAAACATGAACTTGGCTAGAGGGCCAGTTTGAAGAATCAGTCTGAAAGCCAGATCCCCATTAAAAACATGAATTTGGCAAGAGGGCCAGATCCCCCATTAAACATGAACTTGGCTAGTGGGCCAGATCCCCCATTAAAACATGAACTTGGCTAGAGGGCCAGATCCCCATTAAAACATGAACTTGGCTAGAGGGCCAGATCCCCCATTAAAACATGAACTTGGCTAGAGGGCAGTTGAAGAGTCAGAGAATACATAGGGTGCATCCAAATAGCACATATTCCCTATCCAGTGCCAATGCATTTTTGATCAGGGCCCATAGCTGTACATAGGGAATAGGGTTCCATTTAGGACATATCTGTGCATATGAGAGCTACATAAACACTGCATTTAAATACGACAGGGAAAGAACCGGTCTTTGTGGACCCATTGATGGGTCGAAGGACTTCTGTTGCAGAAGAGAATATTGACTACTCCTCAGTTCCCCCTATCTAATACTGTAAGGACGTGCTCACAAGCTCTGATGGGACCATTCACCTGATCGAGATGAGAGCAGTAGAAGTGTACTTTATCAAGAGTAAAATACCTCAGCCTATCTCCAGGTAACACGCCTCAATCTGTTTTAAATACCTGAGCCTATCTCCAGGTAACAAGCCTCAATCTGTTTTAAATACCTGAGTCTATCTCCCAGGTAACAAGCTTAATGTGTTTTAATACCTGAGCCTATCTCCCAGGTAAACAGCCTCAATCTGTTTTAAAATACCTGAGCCTATCTTCAGGCAACAGCCACAATGTGTTTTAAAAATTCTTAGGGATCAAATCCCTTTAGCGGGATCGATTTGACAACATCCGGTGAAATGGCAGAGCACCAAATTCAAATTAAATTACTATAAATATTTAACTTGTAATACATAAAAATAAAGCTTAACTTTCTGTTAATCCAGCCACCATGTCAGATTTCAAAAAGGCTTTACGGTGAAAGCAAACCATGCGATTATCTGAGGACAGCACCCCGCATAAAAATTAATGACAAACATTTTTCAACCAGGGAGGTGCAACACGAAAGTCAGAAATAACGATATAATTCATGCCTTACCTTTGAAGATCTTCTTCTGTTGGCACTCCAATATGTCCCAGAAACATCACAAATGTTCCTTTTGTTCGATAAATTCCTTCGTTATATCCCAAAATGTCAATTTATTTGGCCGCGTTTGATTCAGAAAATACACCGGTTCAATTTCCCAACATGACTACAAATTATCTAATAAGTTACCTGTAAACTTGATCCAAACATTTCAAACAACTTTCCTAATCATCCTTAGGTATCCTAAAACATAAATAATCGATCAAATTTAAGACGGAATATACTGTGTTCAATAGCGGATAAAATCAAAGTGGAGCGAGTACAGGTCGCGCTCCCAAACACAAGAGTCCACTTGGCTTGACTCTCATTCTGAATAGCCATACTTCTTCATTTCTCAAAGGAAAAACATCAACCAATTTCTAAAGACTGTTGACATCTAGTGGAAGCCATAGGAACTGCAACCAGGTGCCTCATAAATCTAGTTTACCATAGAAAACCAATAGAAAACAGGTTTCACCTGCCAAATAAGTTATGTTATACTCACAGACATTATTTTAACAGTTTTAGAAACTTTAGAGTGTTTTCTATCCAAATCTACTAATAATATGCATATCCTAGCTTCTGGGCCTGAGTAACAGGCAGTTTACTTTGGGCATGCTTTTCATCCGGACATGAAAATACCGCCCCCTAGCCTAAAGATATATACCTGAGCCTAACTCCGAGGTAACAATCCTCAATGTGTTTTCCTAACATGTCGTCATCACTGTAATAATCAGATTGTATCCTCTCCTTTAGGTGCCATGTTTAGTGCTACCTTTCAACACCACAACACTTACTGAGGTACTCCCTTCATACAAAGCTACTTGGCCCCTTTGGGCCACCGTACCCCCCCCAAACTCAGCGCACATACTAAAACCATACTGTACAACTATTGTTACCTTCCATTTCTTTATGTAACGTTACTCCTAAGATCTTAGAAAAAAAAGGTGGTATCAAGAACCCAAAAGGGTTCTTCGGCTGTCCCCATTGGACAACCCTTTGAAGAACCCGTTTTGGTTGCAGGTAGAACCCTGTTCCACAGAGGGTTTAACATGGAACACAAAAGGGTTCTTCCTGGAACCAAAAAGGGGTTCTCCTATAGGGACAGCTGCATAAACCTTTTGGAGTGTAGTGGTATAGATACAAATGCAGGTAATGTGAAAGCATACACATGCTGACAATCATAGAATTGCTAGTGTGTTTACGGCTCACAATTACCTCTCCTCAGTAGGATCACCATAAGAGGATTGTTTTTTCTCAGTGAGAGTAAGTCTGCCTCAACACAAATCTGCCCGGAGTCACATCCATCTTTTTCACAACAACACGTTCATGCTACGAAAGTATTGGTCGCTGTGTGACGCGATTAGGTTGGATAACCACAGAAATACACTGAATCATATCCCAGAAATCCTTAGTTGACATCCAGTGAGAGAGATCAGTCTGAACATAGAGTATCAACCCTTAGACAATAACACAACCCCCTTCCTCAGTCTGAACATAGACTATCAACCCTTAGACAATAACA
>NW_019946746.1:0-29792 GCF_002910315.2 Salvelinus sp. IW2-2015
CAGCAGATACACCACCACCATGATACATAGGCTAGTAAATATGGCGATTGATGGATAATCATAATTGGTAAATATATGCATAATGACAGATAAAATTTCTTTACCTTTCACAGGTTGTTGTTACTGTAATGAGGTGGCTGGGTTACCCAACAACTTGAGTGGGGTTTACGATCTGTGACATCAGTTGTGTGGTATTTCCCTTTAATATGTTTATTAATGTTTATATTCTTTATTATGTGTGTTTACCTGTGATGGCCAGGGGATTAGTGTGTCTTGGTTCTGTTTTATGGACATAAATCACTTAATTGATTAATTTGCCAATGCCACCTGGCATGGCCCAGCCGATAAGGTCCTGCCACCAGACCATATAACAATTCAATTATGCTAAAAAAAATAATGCTATTCTAATTTATTCTATTATTTAGAAATACATTTAATTAGTCTTCAAATATTTCTTAGGTCCTGCCTAAACAAATTAATAATAGATTTTTTTGTGACGATGTATATTCAATGGATTTATTAAAATAGACACCAACCCACATCTGCATACCYCCCCACTCGTCGCTGGCATACCATGGGATGTGTAAAAGGCTTATGTCAGCAAGAATGTGGTAAAAGTGGGCCTGTTTGAAATGGGGTCATATAAACATTGCCCTTTTTTGTTTTTTTACAGGCAACATACCGTAAATCCGATGTGAAAAGTGTCTTAGTCCCAGTGTTGATGACTTGCACTTCCTACTAGTGCTGCCTCACTGTAGTGCAGGGGTTCTCAAACTTTTTTTTCGCTCGGGGGGGCCCCCCTTCCAGCAATGGGGAACAACCTGTACCCCCCGCTGCACTTGCCATGTCTATTTCTATGGGTACAAGCGCTGTTCATGACACACACTGTTCACACCCCTCTTGTTGGTGGAGAGTTTAGCAGGTTTAAACTGCATTTCCTGCAATTCTACACATTTTGTAATTGGGTGCAAAGAAAAGTTTGCAGTTTTAAGTTTTAAAGAACATTTTCTTGCAATTCTATGCTTTTGCCATGTGTAATGTGTATTCATGTGCTATTTGAGTGTCAAAAAAAGTAAAACAATCTATGGGCTAAAAAACCTAAATAAAAAAACGTTAGCTTTTCTGACAAGTTCTAAATAGCTCTCTAAGGTATGCAATGACTAACATGACATGAGGAACTGATGATGCATGACCCAAAATTGTCATTGAAACTTGTGCATTCTACTATTACAACTTTCAAGAGTAAGTTTATAGCTGGACTGAGTTCCTAAAGTAAGTTTATAGCTGGACTGAGTTCCTAAAGTAAGTTTATAGCTGGACTGAGTTCCTAAAGTAAGTTTATAGTTGGACTGAGTTCCTAAAATAAATAAAGACATGTATTTTTTTGGTGGGGGGTGTATGGGCAACATAAGACAAAAGAACGACAAGGGTTTTAGTGAGAGGACTAACTGGTGTCTCCAAGTGGTCACACCTCAAGTGTGCACAGTTCCTAAGTCATTTCAATGCACTGTTATGAATCAAAGAAGAGTTCAACTATAAGGTGCTTTTTTTAGCTCTCCTAGCTGTGCTGTTGAGGAACTACAGTGTAGGGCTGTTGAGGAACTACAGTGTAGGGCTGTTGAGGAACTACAGTGTAGGGCTGTTGAGGAACTACAGTGTAGGGCTGTTGAGGAACTACAGCAAGCGTAGGGCTGTTGAGGAACTACAGCAAGCGTAGGGCTGTTGAGGAACTACAGCNTGTGGTGTAGTAATATTATCCTAGGTGTTTTTAGTGCAGTATGTTATTTATACGGTGTACGTATTGTGTAGTTATGTATATTCATAGTAAGTGCAGTATATCATAGGGTGTAGTGTACGTACTATTATATTATGTTGTAGTACTTGTGTAGTATAGTTATTATAGTATAGTGTAGTATATCATAGTGTAAGTATATTATATTATAGTGTAGTGAGTATATTATATTAATGTTGTAGTATGTGTAGTATAGATATATAGTGGCAGGGTATAGTGTGGTGTAGTGTTATGGTGTAGTATATTAATAAGCTATAAGTGTGGTATGAGTGGCAGTAATATAATATTATGGTGTAGTGTAGTTGTAGTCATATTATAGTGTGGTGTGGTGTAGTAATGGTACAGTATAGTGTAGTATACAGTATTGTGTGGTGTAGTATAAGTGTGATAAATAGCCATTATGGTTAGTGTAGGTGTCGGTGTTATAGTATAATTATATATTATATTATAGTGTAGTCGCAGATATAGTGTGGTGTAATCTAAGTATAGGGTGTAAGGTAGTCATTATTATATTATACGTGGGTGTGGTTGTAGTGGTAACCAATTAAGATAGTGTAGTGTAAGTGTGGTTTTTAATAGTATAGATGTAACATAGTGTAGTGTGGTGTGGTGATAGTAGAATACTTATATATAGTGTAGCGCAGTATAGTGGTAGTTGCAGGGGTGTCAGGAAGGTCAAATAGGACGGAGGCCAAATAAAAAATTTAGCCTACAGCGAGGGCCGCGCACCTGTTTCGAATGTTCATGAAATTTTTTTAAATGAACGCATATAGTCTAGTGAACCTAATTGGAACCTACTGAAAACCTAAGCAACATATATTTTCCAATATGATGAGATGAGAGTCAAAAGCAAATATTCTTACCCCTGGCCTCTGTCAGTTAATCTTTAATTTTCAACAAGCCCACATGACAGGACAAATTTCCTTTATATAAAATCCCCATAACATGAACATTAAATGAAAGAAAACCGGTATTCAGGCACATCAGTAGCCTAATTTTCTATTTTACAAAAGTGGGCTAAATTACTTCAAGAAAAAAACATATATTAGCAATTTTCTTATCCTCCACTCAACTGAAATGACTTATTACCAATAAAAATTGGTATTGAAATACACATACAAATAAAGTGCAAGAAATCTATTAATCAAAAACAACACTTTGTTTAGGAGAATGTAACATGCAGTGAAAACCAAAATTAAACTTTACTTTTAACTTGAACTGAGTAAAAACTCTCAATACCTGCTGATTGCACAGTAATGTCACTTGGTTTTGAGTTGAGTGCATTACTTGGTGTGTCCCATCTTTTCCACAGTTCATCAAATGTTCTCGAGGGTAAGGCTCGAGCTGAGGAAATCCTACAGGATATAATGAGTGGAGTTATGTTAGCAGAAGATCGACCATTCTGATGTGATTGTTTTGTTCAGGTTGCAGATTCCAAGAAAACAGTCTGTGGGTATCACACGGTATGGCTGCTGGCCAAACTATAGACAACGTGCTTTGAGCAGCCTGGATGCGCAGCTGGGGGGCATTGTTGTGCGGGGAGGAACCTAGGCGAACTCCGGCAGCACCACTGCCACACGGCACATTTCCAGAATATTTTGCCCTCAGTGCATCTGCATTTGAGGGTCATCACTCCATTTGGAGGTTTAGGTGGTGAGCTTTCCCGTCAACAGCAAATGGGTTATTGCCGCCTAGGTCCAGAGCGCTGCTTTTTTTGCTCTGCTTTCCAAGTCACAGACAAAATACGGCGTCGAACGGAGCGGCAAGCAATGACCTATTTCTCATAAGCCCAAACTTGTGCGCTCGAATCGCACTGGCTAGAGCAGTTCTCCTTTCATGGTCTGGCGCTGGGAAAGTGGGCTCAAATTTTTCTTTCCGATCTGCGTTTGTCCGCACAGGAGCAGTTTGGTTTTAAATGCTCACTGTCACTGTAATAGTCAGAGATGACATGATCCCGACCCTGCTACAGCTGCAAGTTCATTGTGCCACTTCAGATGACACGTAATGTCACCACAGAAAAGCCATTTCATCACAGAAACATTTCGTCCGGATGTTTCGTTTGTCTTTCCCTTTGCTGTCAGGAACAGACAAATCGTCCTCACCGCAAGCTCAAGACATCTTATGGAAGCAATTCTCCGCTGACTTAGACATCGCTACCTCTGTGGTGATAAGGCAAATCACCATGCCGTTTCTAACTCCGTGCAGAAATAGCCATTGAAGCTGGCGGTGACTCTAAACCTTTGGCTCTGATAAAGTTAACATGTCGCGTGATTATGCTGCAGTTACAAGTGTTCTCACATTTACAGAGCTTTACCGTCCACAACGCTCTCCGGTTATGATGACATATAAGCTTTATCAGCTCACCTGTCGCTTTGTTCCTGCTTGCATCTTTTTCCGTATCTTCAGCCACCCAGTCTCGCTCCTGCATGTCACACATCGCGGTGCTCCGTCGGTTTGTCAAACCCACAGTTTTTCCCAAGGCAGCTCCATCTTCAATTTACACATCTATGACACCCTCTTCATACACAATCATGCCCGTAGTTGTGCCATGCATAGACGTAAAGCAAAAACTCTCTGTCACGCTTAGCGCTGCGAGTCACTCCGCGGATGAAAATTGGACAAGTGGGCAGTCAGAATGTCGGTGCTCTCATCACACAGCCAAGGAATATGCAATGAATCTTTTCCCTGTTTTCACAAGGCTGCTCTTTAAGATTGAGGACCGAACTGGTATCCTGCTAAGTGCTTTATACTGCTCAGACTCAACATTAAAAAGAGTTTGCCTTTTTCTGGGGCAAACTTCGTCACAAACTTTACATCATTGCAGTTTTTGAGTGAAATCCCCTCCGTACCAAATGCCGGGCTGATTGAGCGATCTCTTCTGCCCAAATAAAACTGGCCTTGACAGCAGCCTGGCCTTGTGCATTTGGCTTTGTATTGAACAGCAGCCTGTCGAGATAATTTGAGGCCTCGTTTTAATCTCTCCTTTTGTTTAGGCCTTTGTTCCATGTCCATATTCTTTGTTTTTGTCCGCGGTGTCGTTCTAATGTCGTCTCAGATATACTCTTTCAGGACGCGCACACTTGTCATCCAACACAGAAGGCACAAGGTTTTTCAGCTACCTCCAGTGAACATATACTCGACTCCCACCTTGTTTGAAACCGCCCGTTCTCAGTGTCCACCTTCCGTTTGCCATTTTGTGATGGGTATCTGACAAGTTAATCTTTACTTGTTGATGTCTGACGACTGCTGCGTGCAATAAATATTCGAAAATGAAGAGGCCACTGCTTCGGTGCGTCACCGCGTGCATTGTGGAAATGTAGTATTGGCTGCGTCTGTAAAAGAGTCTGCGGGCTGCGGCTGCTGCGGTTCTGGCGGTCCGGTTCTAATAAATACAGTCAAGATCATCCCAGGGGCCGTAAAAAAAACCTTCTCCTTGACTCTGATATGTGGTCGTAGTGTAAATGTGGTATAGTGTAGTGTCAGTAATATTTATACGCGGTAGTGTAGTGTGTATATTGAATAGTAATGTGCAGTGTAGTATATTTGATATCATGCGTAGATATGTTAGTAAGTATGATTATGTCTCGTGCAGTGTAGTTATATTAGTAGTATTTATACGTATAGCATAGTGTAGTATATTATAGTGTGATGTAGTATATATATAGTATACTTATTTTATAGTGTATTATGAGTATAGTGTAGTGTAGTATATTACAGGTAGTGTGTGTAGTTATGTAGTATAGTACCGTGTAGTATATTGTAGTATATGTGTAGTGTGGTATATTTATATTATAGTTTAGGTAGTATATTATAGTTGTGTAATGCTGTAGAGTGGTATTAGTATTGTGTAGTATATTATAGTGTAGTGTGGTGTGGTGTAGTGTATTCTATTATAGTGCAGTGTAGATAGTGTGGTGTAATGCTGTATGGTGTGGTGTAGTTATAGTTTAGTGTAGTATATTATAGTGTGTATGGTGTAGAGTGGGTATATTATAGTGGCAGTGTAGTATAGTGTGGGTGTAATGCTGTATGGTAGTGTGTAGTATAGTGTAGTGTAGTAATTATATAGTGTGGTATGCTGTAGAGTGGTATATTATAGTGTAGTGTAGTATAGTGTAGTGTGGTGTGGTGTAGTGTATTCATTATAGTGCAGTGTAGTATAGTGTGGTGTATGCTGTATGGTTGTGTTAAGTATAGTTTAGTGTAGTTATTATATTATATGTGTAGTGATGATATTATAGTATGGTAGTGGTGTGTGGTAGTATATATATTATGTGCAGTATAGTGTAATGTAGCATAGTGTTGTGTAGTATAGTATTTATAGTGTAGTGTAGTATAGTGTAGTGTGATGTGGTATAGTGTAGTAGAGTATATGTGTAGTGTAGTATATTATAGTGTGGGTGTAGTGTAGTGTAGTGTATTATAGTGTAGTGTTGTGTATTATTAGTATAGTGTAGTGTAGTATATTATAGTGTAGTGTTGTGTATTATAGTATAGTGTAGTGTAATGTAGTATATTATTGTATATCTATTGTATATGTGTAGTGTGTATATTCTAGTATATTTATAGTGTGGTGTGAGTATATATTATAGTGTATGTTTAGTGTAATGTTGTGTAGTATAGTGTAAGTATATTATATTATGGTGTGAGTGTAGTATATTATAGTGTAGTTGTAATGTAGTATATTATAGTAATATTATATTATAGTGGAGTATATATAGTATAGTTGTGTGGTAATATTATAGTAATATTATTTATAGTATATTATAGTATAGTGTAGGGTGGTATATACCTAGGATAGGAATACCTAGGATAGGATAAAGTAATCCTTCTAACCCCACCCCCCCCCTTAAAAGAGTTAGATGCACTATTGTAAAGTGGTTGTTCCACTGGATATCATAAGGTGAATGCACCAATTTGTAAGTCGCTCTGGATAAAGCGTCTGCTAAAGACTTAATGTATATTATATTATAGTGGAGTATATATAGTATATGTGGTGTGGTAATTATGTATTGTATATATAGTATATTATAGTAAGGTGTAGGGTGGATATTTATTATAGTGATATATATGTATAGTGTGGTGTGGATTTATAGTATATTATAGTATATATAGTATATATAAGTATATTATAGTATAGTGTAGGGTGGTATATTATATTATAGTGGAAGTATAGTATAGTGTGGTGGGTAATTATAGTATATTAAGTATATTATAGTATGATGTGGTGTGGTATATTATAGTATAGTTATAGTATATTATAGTAATAGTTTGGTGTGGTATTTATGTATATTATAGTTATAGTATAGTGTGGTGTGGTAATATAGTATATTTATAGTATAGTGTAGGGTGGTATAGTTATATTATAGTGGAGTAATTTATAGTATAGGTGTGGTTGTGGTATATTATGAGTATATTATAATATATTATAGTAATATTATAGTATGTGTAGGGTGGTATATTATATATAGTGGAGTATAATTATAGTATAGTGTGGTTGGGGTATTTATAAGTAATAGTTATAGTATATTATAGTATATTATAGTATAGTGTAGGGTGGTATATTATATTATAGTGAGTATATTATAGTTAGTGTGGTGTGGTATATATAGTAATTTATAGATATTATAGTATATGTGTGGTGTGGTATTTAAGTATATTATAGTATATTATAGTTATGTGTGGTGTGGTATATTATAGTATATTATAGTGTATATAGTAAGTGTGGTGTGGTATATTATAGTATATTATAGTATATTATATGTATAGTGTGGTATATTATAGTATATTATAGTATATTAATAGTATAGTGTAGGGTGGATATTTATAGTATATTATAGTATAGTGTAGGGTGATATATTATATTATGTGGAGTATATTATGTATAGTGTGGTGTGTATATTATAGTATATTATAGTATAGTGTGGTGTGGTATATTTATAGTGTATTATAGTTATATAGTATAAAGTAGTGGTGTGGTATATTATAGTATAATTATAGTATATATAGTATAGTGTGGGTGTGGTATAGTATATTATAGTATATTATAGTATATTATAGTATAGTGTGGTGTGGTATATTATAGTATATTATAGTATAGTGTAGGGTGGTATATTATATTATAGTATATTGGGGATCCTGAGTGGTTCAGCGGTCTAAGGCACTACATATCAGTGCAAGAGTTGTCACTACAGTCCCTGGTTCGAATCCAGGCTGTGTCACATCCGGCKGTGATTGGGAGTCCCTTAGGGCGTTGTACAATTGGCCCAGCGTCATCCAGGTTTGGCTGGGGTAGGCCGAATTTGTTCTGAACTGACTTGCCTAGTTACCACTAGGCTACAGGTGGTATATATCACCTGTCGCCTAGTTACCACTAGGCTACAGGTGGTATATATCACCTGTCCCTTATATGTGCATTTGATCTACTTGGGCCTAAAGTATGAAACTTGTGCCTGTTGTATCTTAGCCTCTTAACATGTATTTGTAACAAAGTCAGTACTCCTCAAAACGTTATAAAGTATTACTGAATAAAGTAAGAAAAAGAGAAACCCTCATCCCAGAAGAGAGCGACAGAGAGGGGATAAACTGGGGGAGAGGAGCGGGTTGAATGTCCTGTCTGGCTTTCCTCTCTTACCCTCTCTGCCTCTCTCCGGAAGCCCGACAGGCGGTGGGAATTGTAGTGCTTTTATTAAAGACAAGATTGTTTTTCTCTTATAATAGGAGCATATGTGAGAATCATATTTTCCCCGGTACAACTTCTGTTGAGTGAAGGGATTAGATAATCGTATAGTTTTTTATTTTTTGTGCGGGGGGGGGGGATTCATTACAGAAATATATTGGCCAACTTTTAAATTAAACTTCAAGATCCAAAATGCCTTGTTTCCTGTACGCGGTCGCTGTCACTGCGGACGTGACGATCAGATAGGTTTGGAAATGATTCTGGACCGTGAATATTCCCTGGTGTTAAAACCACATTTAATTACCATGGAAAACGTTACATTATAACTTTAGACGCGCGTTTATTTAGTTTGAACGCGGCCCCATCCTGGAGTGACGATATTGTGCGAGATTCGAGGAGATAAGAGCGTTTCCAACTCGGTCCGTTTCTGCTGCCTGTTGCTCAGCTGCGTCTGAAGAAAACCAGCATCGATAAGCGTCGGATTTTGTTTCCATCTGCAAAATGCCACGGGATAACAAGAAGTTTCTCATTCAGAAAATAGCCAGCCAAGCCAATATCACATTTAAAGATTTCAATGCATCCGCAATTGGGGACAACAAAGTATTATTGGACAACCGGGAGGATCTAATCACCCTGCTGACGGAAGTCAGGGCTGCAGACCTGAAGCTGAAACCGAACGGCTCCCATTCCGYACACAACCCACCTGTCACGTACATGCACATCTGCGAGACGGAGTCGTTCAGTATGGGGGTGTTTCTACTGAACAGCGGGGCTTCCATCCCGCTCCACGACCACCCCGGTATGAACGGGATGCTCAAGGTTCTATACGGGAAAGTCAGTATCAGGTGTTTTGACCTGTTGGATAAACCTTCGGACCAGGTGCAGAGTGAGACCCAGTTCGACCCGCCGCTGCTGCCGTTCCAGAAGGACTCTCTGCGGCGGGCAGTGCTCCGATCCACCATGTGGTTCACCCATGACAGTAGTCCGTGTATCTTAACCCCGCAGAGGGAGAACCTGCATCAGATCGACACGGTGGATGGACCTGCTGCCTTCCTCGACATCCTGGCACCTCCGTATGACTCTGACGACGGGAGGGATTGTCATTATTATAAAGTCCTACAGACTGTTCCCGACGCAGACAGTAAGGTAGAGGCGCAGCAGCAGTGTGAGGAAGAGACGTGGTTACTAGAGATAGGCCAGCCTGATGGCTTCTGGTGTGAGGGTGAACCATACCCAGGGCCCAACGTCTCCTTCTGATGTTGGTGTTGTAAAGGCAGGGATACCTGTGACCAAATAGGGGCAGCCACATGACTTTCAAAAGACTTCACTGTGAGTGGGACATGAGTTGGAGCAGGTGAATGAACTGCAGGTGTCTGTGGATAATGTCTCTGGGCTTTTGCTCTCCTTATTAGTTAACTTTCTAGTTAACTTTCTATATCTCCTGTAAACTTCCAAATAAGATGTTTTCATCCTYAACAGGC
Source organism: Salvelinus sp. IW2-2015 (assembly GCF_002910315.2). Lineage (NCBI taxonomy): Eukaryota > Metazoa > Chordata > Actinopteri > Salmoniformes > Salmonidae > Salvelinus > Salvelinus sp. IW2-2015. Next base: position 9,953 of record NW_019946746.1, read on the forward strand.
TCAGAAACMTCCTATGCTCTTAACACCATTGTTTGTAACTGAAAATATGATATGCCTTATGTGAAAATTGAATGTAAACTTTGAAAGCATTTATCACGTCTAGTTTCCAAGTGCACACTATGTTTTCTATCTTTAATTGATTTATTCCAAACAAATGTGTGTATTAAAACACTAGTTTGTTTATAATTGAAGGCTTTTATTTTGGGACAGCTAAAACCTAAAAGTCTACCTATAGCCTTACTGCAAGATACATGTCCAGTGCCTTCGGAAAGTATTCAGACCCCTTGACTTTTTTCACATTTGTTACATCACAGCTTTATTCTAAAATATATGAAATTGTTTCCTCATCAATCTACATAATGACATCACAATACCCACATAATGGCATCACACTACCTCATAATGACATCACAATACCCCATAATGACAACGCAAAAACAGGTTTTTAGAAAGTTTTCTAATTTATTATAAATAAAAAAAATAACAATTTCACATTACTTAAGAATTCAGAGACTTGTCCCGAAGCCGTTCCGTGTTGTCTTGTCTGTGTGCTTAGGGTCGTTGTCCTGTTGAAGGTGAACCTTCGCCCGCCCAGTCTGAGTCCTGAGCGCTCTGGAGCAGGTGTTCATCAAGGATCATCTAGGATCCTTTGCTCCGTTCATCTTGCCTTGATCCTGACTAGTCTCCCAGTCCCTGCTGCTGAAAAACATCCCCAAAGCATGATGCTGCCAGGTTTCCTCCAGACGTGACGCTTGCATTCAGGCCAAAGAGTTCAATCTTGGTTTCATCAGACCAGAGAATCTTATTCTCATGGTCTGAGATCTTTAGGTGCCTTTTGGAAAACTCCAAGCTGGCTGTCATGTGCATTTTACTGACAGTGGCTTCCGTCTGGCCACTCTACCATAAAGGCCTGATTGGTGAGTACTGCAGAGATGGTTGTGCTTCTGAAGGTTCTCCCATCTCCACAGAGGAACTCTAGAGCTCTGTCATGGACCATCGGGCAGTGGTGTAAAGTGCTTAAGTAAAAAATACTTAAATACAACTTAAGTAGTTTTTTGGGATATCTGTACTTTAATTTACTATTTATATTTTTAACTTTTACTTCACTAAATTCCTAAAGAAAAAAATGTACATTTTACTCCATACATTTCTTCTGACACCCAAAAGTACTTTTACATTTTGAATGCTTAGCAGGACAGAAAATGGTCCAATTCGCACACTTATCAAGAGAACATCCCTGGAACATCCCTACTGCCTCTGATCTGGAGGACTCACTAAACAGAGAACATCCTGTCATCCCTACTGCCTCTGATCCGGAGACTCACTAAACAGAGAAACATCCCTGGAACATCCCTACTGCCTCTGATCTGAGGACTCACTAAACAGAAACATCCCTGTTCATCCCTACTGCCTCTGATCTGGAGGACTCACTAAACAGAGAACATCCCTGGTCATCCCTACTGCCTCTGATCTGGAGGACTCACTAAACAGAGAACATCCCTGGTCATCCCTACTGCCTCTGATCTGGAGGACTCACTAAACAAGAGAACATCCCTGGTCATCCCTACTGCCTCTGATCTGGAGGACTCACTAAACAGAGAACATCCCTGGTCATCCCTACTGCCTCTGATCTGGAGACTCACTAAACAGAGAACATCCCTGTCATCCCTACTGCCTCTGATCTGGAGACTCACTAAACAGAGAACATCCCTGGTCATCCCACTGCCTCTGATCTGGAGGACTCACTAAACAGAGAACATCCCTGGTCATCCCTACTGCCTCTGATCTGGAGGACTCACTAAACAGAGAACATCCCTGGTCATCCCTACTGCCTCTGATCTGGAGGACTCACTAAACAGAGAACATCCCTGGTCATCCCTACTGCCTCTGATCTGGAGGACTCACTAAACAGAGAACATCCCTGGTCATCCCTACTGTCTCTGATCTGGAACTCACTAAACAGAGAACATCCCTGGTCATCCCTACTGTCTCTGATCTGGAGACTCACTAAACAGAGAACATCCCTGGTCATCCCTACGCCTCTGATCCGGAGGACTCACTAAAACAAGAAACATCCCTGGTCATCCCTACTGTCTCTGATCTGGAGGACTCACTAAACAGAGAACATCCCTGGTCATCCCTACTGCCTCTGATCTGGAGGACTCACTAAACAGAAAACATCCCTGGTCATCCCTACTGCCACTGAATCTGGAGGACTCACTAAACAGAGAACATCCCTGGTCATCCCTACTGCCTCTGGTCCGGAGGACTCACTAAACAGAGAACAACCCTTGTCAACCCAACTGCCTCTGGTCCGGCGAACTCACTAAACACAAATGCTTTGTTTTAAAATGATGTCTGAGTTTTGGAGTGTGACCCTGGCTATCTGTAAATAAATAAAAAATATAAAAATTGCGCCGTCTGGTTTGCTTATTAGAAGTTATTTTTTTAATATTCATACTTTTACTTTTGATACTTTATTATATTTAAAAACAAATGGTTTTAGACTTTTACTGAAGTACTATTATACTGGGTGACTTTTACTTGAGTCATTTTCTATTAAGGTATTTAACTTTTTCTCAAGTATGACAATTGAGTACTTTTTCCACCACTGTCAACGGGTTCTTGGTCACCTCCCTGACCAAGGCCCTTCTCCCCCGCTGCCCAGCAACCACACCTTCACTATGGTCAAAGAGTTAGAGAGTCTGGAGCTCTGTCAGAGTGACCATCAGGTTCTTGGTCACCTCCCTGACCAAGGCCCTTCTCCCCCGATTGCTTAGTTTGGCCGGGCGACCAACTCTAGGAAGAGTCTTTATGGTTCCAAACTTCTTCCATTTAAGAATGATGGAGGCCACTGTGTTCTTGGGGACCTTCAATGCTGCAGAATTTTTGGGGTACCCTTCCCCAGATCTGTGCCTCGACACAATCCTGTCTCGGAGCTCTACATACAATTCCTTCGACCTCATGGCTTGGTTTTTGCTCTGACATGCACTGTCAACTGTGGGACCTTATATAGACAGGTGTGTGCCTTTCGTAGCAAAGAGTCTGAATACTTATGTAAATAAGGTATTTCTGTTTTTTATTTTTAATACATTTGCAAAAATGTCTAAAAACCTGTTTTCACTTTGTCATTATGGGGTATTGTGTGTAGATTGCTGAGTTTTTATATTTTATTTAATCCATTTTAGAATAAGGCTGTAATAAGGCTGTAACGTAACAAAATGTAGAAAAAGTCAAGGGGTCTGAAAACTTTTCCAGAGCACTGTTCCTATCCAGGATATACAGCGTAGGCTACTTACTGTTTGTTTGTTTTAGATGGTTTTTAGTTACTGAGATGTGGAGCAAATAAACGATATAAGGTCATTTATCCGCAACACCAGTATCTTCAGTATCATCAGTAACATCAGTATCCATCAGTATCATCAGTAACATCGGTACAGTCAGCAGTATCATAGTTATTTCTAGTAACACAGTAACATCCGTAACCCAGTATCACAGTCAGCATCAGTAACATCAGTATCATCCGTATCATCAGTAACATCAGTAACATCAGTATCATCAGTATCATCAGTAACATCAAGACATCAGTATCATCAGTATCATCAGTAAACTCATAACATCAGTATCATCAGTATCATCAGTAACATCAGTAACATCAGTATCATCAGTATCATCAGTAACATCAGTATCATCAGTATATCATTTCATAACATCAGTAACATCAGTAACATCCAGTATCATCATAACATCAGTATCATCAGTAACATCAGTAACATCAGTCATCATCAGTAACATCAGTTCATCGAGTATCATCAGTAACATCAGTATCATCATAACATCAGTAACATCAGTAACATCAGTAACATCAGTATCATCAGTATCATCAGTATCATCAGTAACATCAGTAACATCAGTATCATCATAACATCAGTAACATCAGTAACATCAGTATTCATCATTAACATCAGTAACATCAGTAACTCAGTATCATCTAACATCAGTATCATCAGTAACATCAGTATCATCAGTTAACATCAGTATTCATCAGTAACATCAGTATCATCATAACATCAGTAACTCCAGTAACATCAGTATCATCATAACATCAGCATAACATCAGTAACATCAGTTCATCATAACATCAGTAACATCAGTATCATCATAACTCAGTAACATCAGTAACTCAGTAACATCAGTATCATCAGTAACATCAGTATCTATCAGTAACATCAGTAACATCAGTAACATCAGTTCATCAGTAACTTCTATCATCAGAACATCAGTATCATCAGTATCATCAGTATCATCAGTATCATCAGTAACATCAGTAACATCAGTATCATCAGTAACATCAGTAACGTCGTATCATCAGTATCATCGATCCCCATTAGTCCTGCCAAGGCAGCAGCTACTCTTCCTGGGGTTTATTATGGATACCCATTAGTTCTGCCAAGGCAGCAGCTACTCTTCCTGGGGTTTTTATGGATCCCCATTAGTCCTGCCAAGGCAGCAGCTACTCTTCCTGGGGTTTATTATGGATCCCCATTAGTCCTCCAAGGCGCAGCTACTCTTCCTGGGTTTATTATGGATCCCCATTAGTTCCTGCCAAGGCAGCAGCTACTCTTCCTGGGTTTATTAGGATCCCCATTAGTTCCTGCCAACAGCAGCAGCTACTCTTCCTGGGGTTTATTTATGGATCCCCATTAGTTCCTGCCAAGGCAGCAGCTACTCTTCCTGGGGTTATTATGGATCCCCATTAGTTCCTGCCAAGGCAGCAGCTACTCTTCCTGGGGTTATTATGATCCCCATTAGTTCCTGCCAAGGCAGCAGCTACTCTTCCTGGGGTTTATTATGGATCCCCATTAGTTCCTGCCAAGGCAGCAGCTACTCTTCCGGGGTTTATTATGGATCCCCATTAGTTCCTGCCAAGGCAGCAGCTACTCTTCCTGGGGTTTATTTGGATCCCCATTAGTTCCTGCCAAGGAGCAGCTACTCTTCCTGGGGTTTATTATGGATCCCCATTAGTTCTGCCAAGGCAGCAGCTACTCTTCCTGGGGTTATTATGGATCCCCATTAGTTCCTCCAAGGCAGCAGCTACTCTTCCTGGGGTTTATTATGGATCCCCATTAGTTCCTCCCAGGCAGCAGCTACTCTTCCTGGGTTTATTTTATCTATCCCCTTAGTTCTACCCAAAGCAGCAGCTACTCTTCTGGGGCGTATTATGGATCCCCATTAGTTCCTGCCAAGGCAGCAGCTACTCTTTGGGGTTTATTATGGATCCCATTAGTCCTCCAAGGCAGCAGCTACTCTTCCTGGGCGTATTATGGATCCCCATTAGTTCCTGCCAAGGCAGCAGCTACTCTTCCTGGGTTTATTATGGATCCCATTAGTTCCTGCCAAGGCAGCAGCTACTCTTCCTGGGGTTTATTATTGGATCCCCATTAGTTCCTGCCAAGGCAGCAGCTACTCTTCCTGGGGTTTATTATGGATCCCATTAGTTCCTGCCAAGGCAGCAGCTACTCTTCCTGGGGTTTATTATGGATCCCATTAGTTTCTGCCAAGCAGCAGCTACTCTTCCTGGGTTTATTATGGATCCCCATTAGTTCTGCCAAGGCAGCAGCTACTCTTCCTGGGGTTTATTTTGGATCCCCATTAGTTCCTGCCAAGCAGCAGCTACTCTTCGGGGGTTTATTATGGATCCCCATTAGTTCCTGCCAAGGCAGCAGCTACTCTCCTGGGGTTTATTATGATCCCCATTAGTTCCTGCCAAGGCAGCAGCTACTCTTCCTGGGGTTTATTATGGATCCCCATTAGTTCCTGCCAAGCAGCAGCTACCCTTCTTGGGTTTTATTATGGATCCCCATTAGTTCCTGCCAAGGCAGCAGCTACTCTTCCTGGGGTATTTATTATGGATCCCCATTAGTTCCTGCCAAGGCAGCAGCTACTCTTCCTGGGGTTTATTTTATCTACCCCATTAGTTCCTACCCAAAGCAGCAGCTACTCTTCCTGGGGTATTATGGATCCCCATTAGTTCCTGCCAAGCAGCAGCTACTCTTCCTTGGGGTTTTATTATGGATCCCCATTAGTTCCTACCCAAAGCAGCAGCTACTCTTCCTGGGGCGTATTATGGATCCCCATTAGTTCCTGCCAAGGCAGCAGCTACTCTTCCTGGGTTTATTATGGATCCCATTAGTTCCTGCCAAGGCAGCAGCTACCTTCTTGGGGTTTATTATGGATCCCCATTAGTTCCTGCCAAAGCAGCAGCTACTTCTTCCTGGGGTTTATTTGGATCCCCATTAGTTCCTGCCAAGGCAGCAGCTACTCTTCCTGGGGTGTTATTTTGGATCCCCATTAGTTTCTACCAAGCAGCAGCTACTCTTCATTTGACATATTATGGATCCCCATTAATTCCTGCCAAGGCAGCGCTACTCTTCCTGGGGTATTTATCTATCCCCATTAGTTCCTACCCAAAGCAGCAGCTACTCTTCCTGGGGCGTATTATGGATCCCCATTAGTCCTGCCAAGGCAGCAGCTACTCTTCCCTGGGTTTTTTATGGATCCCCATTAGTTCCTGCCAAGCAGCAGCTACTCTTCCTGGGGGTTTATTATGGATCCCCATTAGTTCCTGCCAAGGCAGCAGCTATCTTCCTGGGTTTATTATGGATCCCCATTAGTTCCTGCCAAGGCAGAGCTACTCTTCCTGGGGTTTATTATGGATCCCCATTAGTTCCTGCCAAGGCAGCAGCTACTCTTCCTGGGGTTTTATTATGGATCCCCATTAGTTCCTGCCAAGGCAGCAGCTACTCTTCGGGGTCTATTATGGTCCCCATTAGTTCCTGCAAAGCAGCAGCTACTCTACAGTCCCAGCTGTTCCATAAGGTGTATTTTTACCTGTTTTTTAAATCTGATTTTACTGCTTCAGTTACCTGATGTGGAATAGGTTCCATGTACATGGCTCTATGTAGTACTGTGTACCTCCCATAGTCTGTTCTGGACTTGGGACTGTGAAGAGGACCTCTGGTGGCATGTCTTGTGGGGTATGCATGGGTTTCTGAGCTGTGTGCCAGTAGTTTAAACAGACAGCTCGGTGCATTCAACATGTCAATACCTCTCATAATACAAGTAGTGAGAAGTCAATCTCTCCTCCACTTTGAGCCAGGAGAGATTGACATGCATATTATTCATGTTAGCTCTGTGTACATCAAGGGCCAGCCGTGCTGCCCTGTTCTGAGACAATTGTAATTACCTAAGTCCCTCTGTGGTGGCACCTGACCACACGACTGAACAGTAGTCCAGGTGTGACAAAACCAGGGCCTGTAGGACCTGCCCTGTTGATGTGTGCCTTCGGAATGCAGAGTAGCACTTTATTATGGACTGACTTCTCGCCATCTTTAGGTACTGTTGTATAGGGTGGCCAGTAGCCTAGTGGTTAGAGGGGCGGCAGGTAGCCTAGTGGTTAGAGCGTTGGACTAGTAACCGAAAGGCTGCAAGATCGAATCCCAGAGCTGACAAGGTGTCAATCTGCCCCTGAACAAGGCAGTTAGTTTTTAATGTTGATCAGACTACCTGCATTAGTTTTAATTGTGATCAGACTACCTGCATTAGTTTTAATGTTGATCAGACTACCTGCATTAGTTTTAATGTTGATCAGACTACCTGCATTAGTTTTAATGTTGATCAGACTACCTGCATTAGTTTTAATGTTGATCAGACTACCTGTATTAGTTTTAATGTTGATCAGGCTACCTGTATTAGTTTTAATGTTGATCAGACTACCTGCATTAGTTTTAATGTTGATCAGACTACCGCATTAGTTTAATGTTGATCAGACTACGGCATTAGTTTTGGATGATGAAAGTAAAAACTTTTGATTATTCTTTTTTATTTTAATGAACGTATTATTATGTTCGTTTTATTGTATGTCCTGTGTGTATAGATCTCTACATGAACAACGGTAAAGATCCTGTTCTATAGTTGTTAACCAAAGCATCAGAACGGATAGACGGTGAGTGGGAGCTCGTGAAGGCATGACTCACCTCAGACTGACGTTACATGGGAATTACCACGCTCGCCCTTTATGGTGTACTTTCCAATACTATTACATTATATTCTAGTTGTTCACAGTTTACTTTATTTGTTTTAGTTCACAAGAAATAACCTTTCTGGAGGCCATTGAGATTTTTTTTTAATCAACATTAACATTTAATATGAGTCGTAAACATTCACGAAAAACAAAATGTCAATTCGGTTTTGAGTTCAATTATTTACATTCCTTATTGTTAGACATAAACCACAACACTTTCCATAGTTACACGGCACAATGTGTACAAAAATATACATATAATCAAACTTTCATATTAAATGACAAAATGTACAGTTTCATTAAATCGTCCTTGTATTGACAATGTACAAAAATAACGTGTGAAACGAGGCACAACAAGGGGGAAATAKAATCAACGAACATGTTAAAAATGACACATTTTGTCTAGTAAATAATTTAACACACRTTTCCTTCTAAATTATTGCAAATATAACGTTCTTTCCCATGCAGCGTTGTGTATATTGTAGCCTATTGGCGCGTCAGTGTACATGTGCTTGATATTAATCCTCAACATGTTTCTTRCCTATACATGAAGAGAATAGAGGCAGCCACGTGTTAAAAGTATTGTCTWMTAACTTGACTTCAGTAGGCTATGCAAACAAAGTGCGTTTCTCTCAGCCACCAAACTYAGAGGATACYTCGTGGGAACGTTTGGAGCGCACCGGAATGATGCGCAATTACGCATGAAAGACAATTATMCTGTTGCGTGTCAAGTRGGTTCCATWTTGTGTTTTGAACTTGCAGCTTACAAACAATTAAACCTRAATRTCTATTGTCTTTAGTTCATCAAGGTTTCWAAATATTTATTCCCATAAACCTATTGGCTATAGTGTGTACTATACCGCCCGCGAGGGGCATCCCGCCAGCTGTCCCGTGCTGGAGGAGCAGACTCCGCTAGATGTGCTTATAGAACCGCTACCGGAGCGATCAGAGTTCGTGTTGTTTGATGGCGCAGTGGATGTTTTTCTCTCTTTCTGTCTGAGATGAATCTTGGTGTGTCTTTTGCGCTCGTCGCTCCTCGCGAACTTACGGCCACAGAAATCACAGGCGAAGGGCTTCTCTCCGGTGTGCGTGCGGATGTGCGTGGTGAGGTGGTCGCTGCGGCTAAAGTTCCTCATGCAYATCCGGCACTGGAACGGTTTGTGTCCCGTGTGGATCCGGATGTGTCTGGTCAGCTCGTCAGACCGAGAGAACCGCCGGTCGCAGCCTTCCGCTGGGCAGGGGTACGGCCGCTCATGGACCGGGGTCTTGCTCGGTCTGTTGGGATATTTTCTGGGCCGCAGGATGGGTCTCAGGGGGAGGTTCTGGGGGCTGTACGCTGTGGGGAGTCTGGGTCATCCGAGACCGGCCCACCTAATGTAAAGTTCCTAATAGTGTTCAGGGGAGTCAGAGGTGGGGGTACTCTAAAGGAGTCCAGTGGGCAGGGGAAGGGCTTGCGGTCAGGCATGGCCTGCATGTCCCTCTGACAGGTCGGCTGGAAGAACCCATAGTCTGGGATGATGGGGAAGAGACCCGAGTCTGTGTTGGGCTTAGGGGAGGAGTAGGACGGCGGCGGGTAGGAGATACCGGGCCCGGTGGAGAGAAAGGCCGACGGGTCCTGGTAGACCTCCCCACAGCCGTAGGGAGGCGGGGAAGAGTAGAGGGGTGGTCTCCATGTCGGCCTGGTTCTGGGCCATGGTGCAGCTGAGCGTGGAGGAGAAAATGGCCGGAGAAGCCGGAGGACGCCGGGGAGGAGGAGGCAGAAGATGGCTGGGTCATGCCCAGGATCCCCGCACTCACTATGTTGATGACGCCTCGGGGTTCCAGTTACCGGGATACTGAGAGTCGATGGAGAACTTTCCCATGTAGGTGAAGGTCTGGTTCCGATGACCAGGTGGCTGGGAGAAGCTAGAGTAAGACAGGTCGAGAGAGCGTTTCTCTAAGCTCATATCGCCACTCATCAAGCATCTGGAAGATAAGAAGAGACATCTTAGCAGAGAATCACGAAACAAACACGAACAAAACAAATCAGAGAGTTAAAAAAAAAAAAACATGCTGCAGGTCCGTTCTCGTGGCACAGTGTTTGGTGCGTGCTGCGCGCTCGCGTCCTTTACCCACGGTCATTCATTCAACTTTTCAAAGGGGTGCCGTTTTACTTTTATGAAAACTTTTTTTTGTTGAAAAGTGCGTAACTCTAGCCATGTGCCTCTAAAACATAATTTTTTTTATTACCATTAATAGAAATATCCAACATACATTTGTCCCTCAACCATTAATTCAAAATATTTCCAAATCTCTTGGCCAAGATGGAAAATGCTATATCAAACATGATGCATAATATTATAACCTATACGTAGTAGCCTATATGTTTCCTCTCCAATAACCAACACAGCACATGTTGATTCTCTAAAGGTCCCCATGATATCAAAACAACACCATGTATAGTCCACGCTTACTGGAGCTCCGCTAAGATGGTCGTGGTAGTGGCCTCCTATCAGCGTTAGGAAAGATAGCCACCCCGGGCGGCAGACTGTCATGATCCACAGAGTAGATAGTATCAGAGACAGGGTGAACATACCCACCCAGAGAGACTGGGACTTTCTCTAAAGTTTTAGCCGTCATCATTTAACTAACGGATCCTGGCTGTTTCCAGGGTTTAAACGGTATTTTTAAACCGGCTGGTTGAGTATGTGTGGCCTTTACAGTCCTTTCCTACACTGAAACATCGGATAACCTGTCCGGAGAAGTGAACCCAATCTGAAGCGTGTGTTGATACCACTAGTCTACTCTACTCTCTCCAGATCATCAGGCTGTTTAGTGAATGACGGATCCTAGCAGCACGAGTAGCAGTAGTATGTATTTATCAGTGGGCAGTGAATGCGCCACTACGTCACTGCCCATACAAGGACCGTTTGTTTAGAGAGAGGAGGCGCTGGGGGATCCTATTGGCCCCGGGCTGTCAATGGAGAACCCACAAGTGAAAGTTGCCAATATAAAGCGATAAAATATGTGTTTTTTCCCCATGCAGTTTCCATTAGCACGAAAATTATAAAACAATACAGATGACAAGAAATGGAACAAATTTGAAGAGGGCATGTTATCAGTTTAGATGGACATCAATGTTACAAGATTATCTGATCTATAAGATTTGAAATGTTTCCTCTACACATCGCTTCAAATAGGAATTCCGGTTCTTCTCTAGAAGCCATACATGGTTTCATCCGGTAAATCTAAGAACACCCCTGCCTACATATAAGGGTTCTATTCCGGAATATGAGCGTCGGAAACTYTCGAGTCTTGCCGAGCAAGAGCAGCGACAGAACTACCATCGCTAACCACAATCAAATGAGAGCCACAATCACGGAATTTTAAKCTTTGCRGCGTTAAACTCGGAAACTTTTGTCAGGGTCGTTTGAATAGGCTTTGCTTTAGGAAAGACTGGGCTACAGGCCTATTTAGTTATGAGCTATTTATATCACTAGAAGGGGAAATTGTTTATCTTGAAGTTTAATGACTTTCACATCCTGAAATGAAACGGGTAAAGGGCACGTGGTCTAATGATAACGGAAAATATGGATACAGTAGTAGGCCTAGACTAGTTATACATTAGGCTATTAAGTAGGCCTATAATCTATTATAGTAAAATATATGTGTTATATTGTTAGGCTACTAATAATATGATTATTGTATTTGTTGTTAWTATTATTTTGTTGTTGATTCTCAATACTTTTTCCCTCCAGTGGTGTTGAACGGAACTGAGAGGTCGACTCATCTGTCCGGCAGGCCGACTAGGCTACTTACTGTCTGGTGTTTCAATGATGCACATTAAAAACCTCCTCAACCCCACGCGCATTTTAGAAAACCGGACATAGTTCACAAAAACATTTCCGTTCAGAGGCGATAAYGCGCATAATGCAATTGGCACAGCTTGGTAGACTCGGTATACTGGTAAAGTCCCCCTGTGGGTTGAGAAACTTGGAAGTTAAAAACTAGATGGGTGGGTGGGTGGGCGAGCGGTTCGGGGCCCTGGTTGGAAGGCAATTTCCAGATTGTGGCTGTGTCAAGTAACGCGTGGGAGAAAATTATCTAAATTTAAACATTTGATGGCTATAAAAACTTATTACATTTTCTTGATACTTACACATTAGACTATACGTATTATTATTATTATTATTATTGTGAATAGTTAGGCTTATTATTATTATGTTGATACTACTATAATAACGATTAAATAACAYTTATTGCTAATAATAATAATAATAATAACAACAACAGTATATAGACAAGAATGAATCCTTCGTTATTCAGCTCCCTGACTCTGTGAATGGAAAAAGGCTCTGGTTGATTTGCGAGGTTTCCGGTTTGAAAGGAAACCGCACGGAGCATCATGATCACACACACACTCCTCACATTAATCCGTCTGGAGTCAATAAAGGCCTGTCAATATCAACTCTATTAATTCACCCAACACACACACCAACACACACACACAGAGCTCTACACCCTCGTTTCTCTACACGGGTTTCTTCATGTGTTAATGGAAACTTGTCGATGTCTAATGTGGGGCTCTTTAGGAAAACTAATGGGGAGTTGCTGAGCTGCTGTAATTGTAGCGGACGTGTTTCCACTCTCATGCAAAGGAGGGCTCTCACTTTGAGGGGGGTGTTGAAAATAATTTGGACTCCAGAAAAGTTGTTGGAGTGTTGAAGGATTGTCTTGTTTCTTGCTGGAAGTTGTATTGCACATTTTAAGTATGATAAAGTCATAGCTCAATATATAAATGAATTAAACAATGTTTGCTTCAATTAGTGGAAACGCAAAGAACGCCTATAGAAAGTCATTCAGAAACATTAGAACGACACCTTCATAAAACAAAATGAATATTGTAAGCAAAAGAGGCAGGAAGGGAAGCCCTACTAAGGACACTATAGTCGATTTTGGTAGATGAAAGTGCTCTTTGGTAAAAGGGTAAATTGTCATCAAAAGAAGGAGGACCAACCACTCTTCATGTAATTAAACGTTTTTCTATTTGAACATGCCGTACTAATAAATGGCATTTAATTAAATTAACATGAAGAGTGCCTTGGTTCCTCCTTCTTTTTGAATGACCAGTTACCCTTTTACAAAGGCACCTTCATCCTACCTTGGCTCCTCCTCTTTTTAAAATGAATATTGTATCTGCTTTTAAATTCTGTTTAATCTAAGGATTAGCAGCTACTGATTCATAATACAATCACAACAACAGGAATGAATATCATACGATTGATTATTGTGGGATTATATATCAATTGATTGATTGATTGGTGAATATGTAATTCAAAGCTTACAACACTGTGTAGAGAAGAAACATAATTCATGTAAAACCTTTTTCAACACAAACAAACAATTGTCAATGCAACCACAACTAGGCACTGCTTGACGGACCACAATGTTTCCAATAACAACAAAACATTGTGTTACTCAACTTATAAAACTCTGTTGCTAAAAAAACGACTCATGATTATTTTAATGTAGAAGCCTAGAATAATTACTCTGAATGAGATGCGGTATTTCTCAGACGCGTCCCCCTGCCGTGATATTTCCTCCCGAAATCAAACAGAGCTCTTTGATGGTCCGCATCACGAACAGACAACACACACTACCAACAAAAAAAGAACGACGTGGAAAAAACAGCCTTCCTACACACACACACATAAAAGAATTTTGCCCTGCAGCATCTCCCAGCATGTTTATGTCTGAGTTTATAAACAGGTTGCTGTCCCTCCATTTCACCTGTGTTGACAAAGCTCATTGAGGACTGTGGGCTGCGGGGCAAGTGGGTGGACAGGGTCATCGAGTTATGTTTATGCTGTATTCTAGAGAGGGTCCTATGGCTGGCCATAAGAGGGCGACCAGCTGACCAGCCAGTGTTGACGTTCTCCTTTCTCATTGCACTTTCCCCTTCTTTTCTCCCTTAGCTGATAAACAAAACAAAAGAAAGTGTCTCATTCCACAGCTTTGTACATATCTGATTCGTTAGAATAATGTACCTTGGATAGAGAAAACATCTCCTTCTCATTTAAATGACACGTGCGGTTTTAGTAATAAGTAATAATTAATTATCAGGACAAGGAACAAAACCCGACCGTTTATCAATCAGTAAACTGACACTCAAACCGCTGTTTTCCTCATAACCCAGCACATCCAGACATGCTGTCAGACCCCCCAAAAACAAAGACCTCCAACACAACAGGAAACGGACGGATTAAATACATCCTCATAGCTAGGAACACACACATAGTAAAGTTCTGTGTTCAGCAGCTTGCGGGTGGACGCGGGGGTGAGGCAGTTGTGCTCAGGAGATCAGTCCCCAGCAGGAACCTGCCATCGCCCCAAAGCCCTGTCCAGAGGCCCCCAGAGGCCCCAAAGGCCCTGTCCAGAGCCCCCGTCGGCCCCATCGTCCCCAGGCATTCAGCATGGCCAGGCCCTGTCCAGAGGCCCCAGAGGCCCCATCGCCCACCAGGCATTCAGCAGCCCTGGCTGCCAGGACAGGCCACTGGGGTTCAGTGGCTAACATTGTTGAGTGTGTGGGCAAGACACAGCAAAACAAGAGCATTTCAAACTGTTTCTCATTTCAATTTGAGAGGAGATGATGAGAATTCCTGAAAATGTGACAAACATTCAACTGGCGTTAACAACACACAGGTTTCCAGTGTTCTGAGACAGAATGCAGACCTTTTGTTTCCTGACTGAGACCCTTTCAATAGGCTCCCAATAACATACACCACAGTACAAATCACAGTGTTCATTTAGCACTAAGCACTTACCAAACAGCAATAATGAAATGAATGACCTGCTAGAATGACCTCTACAAAAGTTATTAAGGAATCTCTGCGAGGTTGTTTATGTTACAGTTATATATTTTGGAACGTTTTCAGTTTCAGAATCCATAATGATAACTGGCACTATGACAATACATCTCCACAGTGCTAGATGCTCTTCTCCTCGGACGAGCACCAGTATTCAGACCAGCCTTGGTTAAAGAACCTCACTCTATCAGAACAGCCTTGATAAAAACCTCACTCATCAGACCAGCTTCGTTAAAGAACCTCACTCTATCAGACCAGCTTGGTTAAAAACCTCACTCTATCAGACCAGCCTTGGTTAATTAAAGACCCTCACTCTATCAGACCAGCCTTGTATAAAGAACCTCACTCTATCAGACCCAGCCTTGGTAATTAGAACCTCACTCTATCAGACCAGCCTGTGTTAAAAACCTCACTCTATCAGACCAGCCTTGGTTTAAGAACCTCACTCTATCAGACCAGCCTTGTAAAAACCTCACTCTATCAGACCAGCCTTGAGTTAAAGAACCTCACTCTATCAGACCAGCCTTATTAAAGAACCTCACTCTATCAGACCAGCCTTGGTTAAAAACCTCACTCTATCAGACCAGCCTGTAAAGAACCTCACATCTATCAGACCAGCCTTGGTTAAAAACCTCCACTCTATCAGACCGCCTTGGTTAAAGAACCTCACTCTATCAGACCAGCCTTGGTTAAAAACCTCACTCTATCAGACCGCTTGGTTAAAGAACCTCCACTTACAACCAGCCTGGAAGAACCTCACTTATCAGACAGCCTTGGTTAAAGAACCTACTCTATCAGACCAGCCATGTGTTAAAAAACTCACTCTATTTGACTAGACCACAGAGAAGAGTGAATCATTTGAACTAGGAATGTCCCTGGTGTCAAGCAGTGAGCTAGAGCGGTCAGGTTATCTAGCACCAGCGTGTCAGACACGGGGGGGGGGCTAGTTAATATGGCTTGTTTAAAACAGGCAGCTTCATACTCGTCTCATATGGGCGGTCAGGCTCCCGAGGCCATGTTTAAACACCTGAGACAACGGTGCGTCTCCAATCCGCCTAGTTCCTATGGCCCTCGTCGAGTAGTGTACTCATAAAATAGGGTCCCTATGGCCCTGTCAGAGTAGTGTACTGCATAAGGGAATGGTCCCTATGGGCCCTGGTCAGAAGTAGTGGTACTGCAAGGAATAGGTCCCTATGGGCCCTGTCAGAAGTAGTGTTACTGCATAAGGAATAGGTCCCTATGGCCCTGGTCAGAAGTATGTACTGCATAAGAATAGGGTCCCTATCCGCCCTGGTCAGAAGTATAGCGTACTGCATTAAGATAGGGTCCCTATGGGCCCTGGTCAGAATAGGGTACTGCATAAGAATTAGGTTCCCTATGGGCCCTGGTCAGAAGTAGTCAGGTACTGCATAAGGAATAGGGTCCCTATGGGCCCTGGTCAGAAGTAGGGTACTGCATAAGGAATAGGGTCCCTATGGCCCTGGTCAGAAGTAGTGACTGCATAAGGAATAGGGTCCCTATGGGCCCTGGTCAAAGTAGGGTACTGCATAAGGAATAGGGTCCCTATGGGCCCTGGTCAGAAGTAGTGTACTCATAAGGAATAGGGTCCCTATGGGCCCTGGTCAGAAGTAGTGTACTGCATAAGAATAGGTCCCTATGGGCCCTGGTCAGAAATAGGTACTGCATAAGAATAGGTCCCTATGGGCCCTGGTCAGAAGTAGTGTACTGCATAAGAATAGGGTCCCTATGGGCCCTGGTCAGAAGTAGGGTACTGCTAAGGAATAGGGTCCCATTTGGTATCCCCCCTCTACCACGGTACTAACGGGGTAATCAGCACAGCCCTGCCCTCCTGCACACTCTGTCCCGGTATTTATTCAGCCCAGAGCTATTAGGTCGGAGAAATGCCTCCTGACAGAACACCGACAGGCCCTCGTGGCAGCAGCTCAGACAGGACAATGGAAAATGTCTGGTCTGACTGTCACTGGTCGCAGCTATCGAATGCGGAGTGATTCACAGAGACGCACTTCTGTCGATAACCACCGAGGAGTTGTTACGGCGCGTAGCAAACACGCTCTTTAATGGATGGTCTTTCTGTCGTGACAACGTCCATGCTGGACTGTGGACTGGGGGCTATAGGCTAGATTAGACACTACTAGACAGTTCCATTGAGAAGTTAGTAGCGTTAGATAGACAGACATAGTGTGGTCTCTGCGTGACAACGTCCGCTGCGATGGTGGACTGGGGATAGGCTAGATTAGACACTACAGACAGTCTATGGAAGGTAGGAGGTTAGATAGACAGACATAGTGGTGTCTCTCTATACTCCACAGAACAGCGTGTTGCAGGGTGGGGCGTGGAGGACGGTAGATGTATTTTTTGATAGTATGACTGTGACAGTTCTCTGTGGAACGATACATGGGCGTGTTGTTGCTTAGGAGGTGACAGAGGTGGGAGACAACGGGGGAGGCTGGATTCGGTTTCCCAGTTGGTGGTGAATATCTTGTCACGTGTAGTTGAGAAGGTCCAATGAAATGCAGCACACTGTGTTGGCGGTACCGTGTATGGTCTTAGTTGGTGGCCAGAACAAAAGACCTTCCTCTGAACTCTCTTCCTCAGACAACTCAATGGCTTTCATGTCACTAGAATTGTGGATGAATAGTTGTTGTAGTTTCTGAAGTCGATCAGACACAAAGGTAACGTTCAGAGGTGAGGCAGTTGTGGAAGCGTTGAACAAGACTCTGGTTGTGCGGCGGACCAAAGGCTGCTATAGTACTGTATTAGAAGACACAGTGTGTTACAGCCGTTTGGAAAGACTGCTTAAACAGGAACTCACATGGGGTGGAGGGGGTACACAACACACACACACACACACACACACACACACACACCACACACACACACACACACACAACACACACACAACACACACAACACACACACACACCACACAACACACACACACACACACACACACACACACACACACAGCACACACACATACACACACACACACACACACACACAGCACACACACCACACACACACACACACACACACACACACACTATTTTGTTCTATTTTTCTAAAATACTTAATCTTCTAATGTGAGAGTGACTCCTCAGTCTATTGATCTGATGTCGGCCCAAACTAAATCACCTGGATCTGCTCTACAGCCTCCTGGACACTATGAATGGTTCTGGCAGCCTTGGTTCCTTTAGAGGGACACTACTCTCTGCTCCATGGTCACATTTTGCAGGATTCATGTTGATATTGTGGACTGAGTTTTTTTGAATGACAAATGTTTATAGGATTAAACCCAGTGAAGCAGTGTAGTAGAACTGTTAGGCTGCTCCCAGGACAGTAATACAACGTGTTTAGGCTGCTCCAGGACAGGTCAATACAACGTGTTAGACTGCTCAGGACAGGTAATACAACGTTTAGGCTGCTCCCAGGACAGGTAATACAACTGTTTAGGCTGCTCCCAGGACAGGTAATACAACGTGTTTAGGCTGCTCCAGACAGGAATACACGTGTTTAGCTGCTCCCAGGACAGGTAATACAACGTGTTAGGCTGCTCCCAGGACAGGTAATACAACGTGTTTAGGCTGCTCCAGGACAGGTAAACAACGTGTTTAGGCTGCTCCCAGACAAGTAATACAACGTGTTTAGGCTCGCCCAACAGGTAATACAACGTGTTTAGGCTGCTCCAGGACAGTAAGACAACGTGTTTAGGCTGCTCCAGAAGTAAGACAACTTCAGCTGGCTCCAGGACAGTAATACAACGTGTTTAGGCTGCTTCCCAGAAGGAATACAACGTGTTTAGGCTGCTCTCCGACAGGTAATACAACGGTGTTTAGGCTGCTTCCAGGACAGGTAATACAACGTGTTTAGGCTGCTTCCAGGACAGGTAATACAACGTGTTTAGCTGCTTCCAGACAGGTAATACAACGTGTTTAGGCTGCTCCCAGGACAGGTAATACAAGTGTTTAGGCTGCTCCAGGACAGGTAATACAACGTGTTTAGGCTGCTCCCAGGAAGTAATACAATGTGTTTAGGCTGCTTCCAGGACAGGTAAACAACGTGTTTAGGCTGCTCCCAGGACAGTAATACAACGTGTTGTAGCTGCTTCCAGGACAGGTAATACAACGTGCCGTTCTGCTGCTAGCACCAGGACAGTAATACAACGTGTTTAGGCTGCTTCCAGGACAGGTAATACAACGTGTTTAGGCTGCTTCCAGGACAGGTAATACAACGTGTTTAGGCTGCTTCCAGGACAGGTAATACAACAGGACGTGTTTAGGCTGCTTCCAGGACAGGTAATACAACGTGCTGGCCCCTGTCGGTCTGTGAGCACACAGGACAGTACCCTGATGACCCATTGAGGGCCTGATATTCATAACGTTCAGGATGAGGGAAGAGAAATGCACTTTTACACAAGGAACCTTGGTATCCAAGAGCAAATGATGCTAATAATTTTGCAACGTTTCTGTAACAACTTTGGACTCTCTTAACAAAACAGAATCTGCTGTTTTAATGCTGGAAGATTAAAAGAACATCATTTAAAAAGTCGTGATTCATAAACATACTTTTTTCACTCATCTCCTGTTCCTATCACACAACTCCGCATAGCCCACCACCTCTCCTGTGGTTTGGACCTCTTAACGTCCTACATATAGGACTGTGAATATATAGGTCGGATAATTAGCTTATCAAGCAGTCTGCCATTATCTCTCATTTTCTCCAATACAACCTGGACAACAGATACATTATCTATTGCCATGTATAGGCTACAATCGTCTAATTGAGCAGCGGTCTAAGTGAAAGCGTTTTATTCACAGTCAGTTCCCGTATTGCTAATGATACGTTTAACTGAGGGCCGGTGAAAGGCGCCCGCAGCAGCATGCCCGTGTTG
>NW_019946747.1:0-14577 GCF_002910315.2 Salvelinus sp. IW2-2015
AGAGAGGTAGAGCAGCTCCATGTAGAACCCCTAACCCTCTCAGTTAGAGCGCTCCATGTAGACTCTAACGCCTCGTCAGTTAGAGCCGCTTCCATGTAGACTAACCCTATCGTTAGAGCGCTCCCTGTTGACCACTAGTCCTCGTCAGTTAGCAAGCTCCCTGTGACTCGTCAGTGTAGAGAGCTCCCTGTAGACCTCGTCAGTTAGGAGCAGCTCCTGTAGACCTCGTCAGTTTAGAGCAGCTCCCTTGTAGACTCTAACGCCTCGGTCAGTTAGAGCAGCTCCATGTAGACTCTAAACCCTCGTCAGTTAGAAGCAGCTCCATGTAGACCTCCTACCCTCGTCAGTTAGAGCAGCTCCCTGTAGAACCTCTAGTCCTCGTCAGTTAGAGCAGCTCCATGTGACCTCTGTCCTTCGTCAATTAGAGCCAGTTTCCTGTAGACCCCTAGTCCTCGTCAGTTAGAGCAGCTCCTGTAGACCCCTATCCTCAGTCAGTTAGAGCAGCTCCCTGTAGACCTAAGTCCTTCGTCGGTTAGAGCAGGCTCCTGTAGACCCCTAGGTCCTCGTCAGTTTAGAGCAAGCTCCCCTGGTAGACCCTAGTCCTCGTCAGTTAGAGCAGCTCCTTCTAGACCTCTAGTCCTCGTCAGTTAGAGCAGCTCCCTGTAGACCTCGTCAAGTTAGACAGCTCCCTGTAGACTCTAACCCTCGTCAGTAAGGCAGCTCCATGTAGACCTCTAACCTCGTAGTTAGAGGCAGCTCCATGTATAGACCCTAACCCTCATCAGTTAGAGCAGCCCCTGTAGACCACTAGTTCCTCGGTCAGTTTAGAACAGCTCCCTGTAGACCTCGTCAGTTTAAGAGCAGCTCCTGTTAGACCTCGTCAGTTTAGAGCAGCTCCCTGTAGACTCGTCGTTAGAGCAGCTCCTGTAGACCTCTAACCCTCGTCGTTTAGAGCAGCTTCCATGTAGACCTCTAACTCGTCATTAGAGCAGCTCCATGTAGACCTCTAACCTCGTCAGTTAGAGCCGCTCCTGTAGACTCTAGTCTCGTCAGTTGAGCAGCCCTCCATGGTAAGACCTCTAGTCCCTCGTCAGTTTAGAGAGTTTCCTGTAAGCCCCTAGTCCTCGTCAGTTAGAGCAGCTCCTGTAGACCTCTAGTCTCGTCAGTTAGAAGCAAGCTCCCTGTAGACCCCTTCCTCGTCAGTTAGCAGCGCTCCTGGTAGACCCTAGTCCCTCGTCAGTTAGAGCAGCTCCTTGTAGCCCCCTGTCCTCGTCAGTTAGAGCAGCTCCCTGTAGACCCTAGTCCTCGTCAGTTAGAGCAGCTCCTTCTAGACCTCTAGTCTCGTCAGTTAGAGAGCTCCCTGTAGACTCTAGTCCTCGTCAGTTAGAGCAGCTCCCTGTAGACTCTAGTCTCGTCAGTTTGAGCAGCTCCTGTAGACCTCTCAGTCCTCACATCAAACGTTAGAGCAGCTCCCTGTCGACCTCGTCAGTTAGAGCAGCTCCCTGTAAGACCTCGTCATTAGAGCAGCTCCCTGTAGACTCGTCAGTTTAGAGCAGCTCCCTGTAGACCTCGTCAGTTAGGCAGCTCCTGTCGACGCTCGTCAGTTAGAGCAGCTCCTGTAGACCTCGTCAGTTAGAGCAGCTCCCTGTAGACCTCGTCAGTTAGAGCAGCTCCTGTAGACCCTCGTCAGTTAGAGCGCGCTCCTGTAGACTCGTCAGTTAAGCAAGCTCCTGTAGACTCGTCAGTTAGAGGCAGCTCCCTGTCGACTCGGTCAGTTAGAGCAGCTCCCTGTTAGAACCTTGTCAGTTAGAAGCAGCTCCCTGTAGACCTATTCCTCGTAGTAAGCCACCCACAGAGCCTGGTAACACACCACGTGGTCTCCTAACCTTTACGTTAGCAGTGACAAGCAGCTACGCCTCTACGCGTACAACACCTCTCCTCCTTCGTCCTAATTTGTGGAAATTGATTGAATTGTACTTTTAAATGGCGGAAGGGCCCTCCTTAGTAATAATGAGGGGTCATTAATCAATAAAGAGAATAAGTCGTTCAAGGAGACAGGAGAGCATGCTGGAGTCTTAATAGGAAGGAAATCTGTGGTGAGCTGGAGCTGTTTTCTGCTACATGGACTGACCACTGCTGCTGAATGACTGGCTGACTGACCACTGCTGCTGAATGATGGCTGACTGACCCCTGCGCTGCTGAATGACTGGCTGATGACACTGCTGCTGAATGACTGGCCTGACAGAATCGACTGAATGTACTGACTTGCTGACTGTAATGACTGAATGACTGGCTGGCTGACAGACTGACTGACTGGATGAACTGGCTGACTGGCTGACTGAATGACTGGCTGACTGGCGGACTGAATGACTGGCTGGCTGGATGACCTGGCTGGGCTGGTGAATGACTGGATGGATGACTGGCGTGAATGACTGGCTGCTGACGGCTGGATGAAGGCTGCTGGCTTGAAGGGCTGACTGGCTGGAAATGACTGCTGACTGGCTTGATGGACCCGGCTGGCTGGCTTGGCTGACCTGACTGGCTGACTGAATGGCTGACTGGCTGGATGACTGACTGGCTGGCTGGCTGATTGGTTTGGGCCTGATTGGTTTTGTGTGGCCTGACTGGCTGCATGCTGGCTGGATGACTGGCTGATTGTTGGCTGGGCTGTACGTGTGTGGCTGAATGACTTGGCTGATGACTGGCTGACTGGCTGACTGGCTGACTGAATGACGGTCTGACTGGCTGACTGAATGACTGGACTGGCTGGATGAGACTGGCTGGCTGGCTGAATGACTGCTGGATGACTGGCTGAATGACTGGCTGGATGACTGCTGCTGGCTGGATGACAGGCTGGCCTGGCTGAGGGCTGGCTGGCTGGATGCGCGGCTGGCTGCTTGCTGACTGATGCTGACTGAATGGCTGACTGGCTGGATTTTTGACTGACTGGGCTGGCTGATTGGCTGATTGGTTGGCTGATTGGGTTGGCTGCTGACTGGCTGAATGACTGCGTGGATGACTGGCTGATTGGTTGCTGGCTGACTGGCTGACTGGCTGAAGACTGGCTGATGACTGGCCTGACTGATGACTGACTGACTGACTGAAGGCTGACTGGTGGATGGCTGACTGGATGATTGGCTGTGGTAGGTTGATACAATTAATTAAATGTCAAGGTTACTACAAGGCCAATGTATATCAGTAGGGATGTGATCCCAGTCCTCCCAGTATATAGTAGGGTGTGATCCCAGTCCTCACAGTATCTCAAGTAGGGATGTGATCCAGTCCTCACCGTATACAGTTATGGGATGTTGATCCCAGTCCTCGTGGTATATTCAGTAGGGATGTGATCCAGTCCCAACAGTATATCAGTCGGGATGTGATTCAGTCCTCATGGTATTATCGTAGGGATGTGATCCAAGTCTCACGGTATTCAGTAGGGATGTGATCCCAGTCCCCCCTCAATGGGTATATCAGTAGGGCTGTGATCCCAGTCCTCATGGTATATCAAGTAGGGATGTGATCCCAGTCCTCACGGTCATATCAGTAGGGGATGTGAATCAGTCCTCATGGTATATCAAGTAGGATGTGATCCCAGTCCTCATGGTATAATCAGTAGGGATTGTGATCCAGTCCTCATTGGTATCAGTAGGGATTTGATCCCAGTCCTCATGGTATATCAGTAGGGATGTGATCCAATCCCTCAAGCGGTATATTCAGTAGGATGTGATCCCAGTCCTCGTGGTATAATCAGAGGGATGTGATCCCAGTCTCATGGTATATCCGTAGGGATGTGATCCCAGTCTCACGGTATATCAGTGAGGGCTGTGATCCAGTCCTCACAGTAATCAGTAGGCGATGTATCCCAGTCTCACAGTATATCAGTAGGGATGTGATCCCAGTCTCATGGTATATAGTAATGGGATGTGATTCCCGTCCTCACAGTTATCAGTAGGGATGTGAACCCAGTCCTCACAGTATATCAGTAGGGATGTTGATCCAGTCCTCACAGTATATCAGTAGGGATGTGATTCCAGTCCTCACAGTATATCAGTAGGGATGTGATCCCAGTCCTCGTGTCTATCAGTAGGGAGGGACCCAGTCCCTCATGGTATATGCAGTAGGGATGTGATCCAGTCCTCACGGTATATCAGTTAGGGATGTGATCCCAGTCTTCACAGTATATCAGTAGGGATGTGATCCCAGTCCCTCTGTATAAGTCAGTAAGGGATGTGATCCCAGCCCTTCAATGGTATTCAGTAGGGATGTAATCCCAGTCCTCATTTGGTATAATCAGTAGGGATGTGATCCTCGTCTCATGGTATTCAGTAGGGATGTGATCCCAGCCCTCACGATATATCAGTAGGGATATTAGTTCCAACAAAGGATTAACAACAGTATTTTCTGAACAAATATATATATATATTTTTTTAAAAGGAAATAAACATAAATAATGAGAGGAAGGAAGGGGGAAAAAAAACGATGAAGTACTTGAGTCGGTGGATAAATTACTTCAAATGTTTGCCCGGCTACCTGAAAGCACTTTCGCCCACTCTAATGCTTTCTGATGGCTGGTCACGTAGTGGCTCTCTTATGATCCGTTTGATTGATGGAGAGCAGTGGGGTCTGAGTCTGGTTGCTGAAGGCTACATTATGAGGAAGTCAGTAAACTAGGTCCTGCTGCTTGCGAATACGTCCCTTCTATGCGCAGTGACAGTGTACGAAAAATTCGCCTTGATTATTTCTTAACTGCAGTCCCGGATTAAATCATTTTATCATTATACATTATTGGCAGTGTGTTTAGCTCTGCCGCTTATAAAATCCAGTTAATCCCTTCTCTTTCCTCCGTGAACTCTGACCAGTATCCCGGATTACGTTAAAAGCACGTTGAAGTTGGGGATCACACAGGATCATGGATGGCCTATTTACGGGCATCTACTACACGAACGACCAATAACTTAATGATAACACTTACTTTAACCCTGATTAGGCTCTCAATCACATTAAACATCGCACATAGTCCTCTCTCTTCTCTCACAGCACTGTACTCACATGGATACCAGAGGCATACCTCATCTATACTGCTCATCACAGCACAGGTCACTATGTACCCTTACTGCACTTTCTCTCCATCAATCGGAAGTGCCTCTGCTCAGCACAGCAATCGGGTCACCTCCTACTGGCTCTCTCAGCATCTCACTACTACAACGGTACATCGTCTCTCTTCACAAGCATCCATCCCTGCTGAGCTCTCTCTCACACCATCCTATACCGTCTGCTCTCTGCAACAGTCATCATACTCTCCTACGATCATCGCATCTTCTATCGCATCGTGTACGGGAATGCTGGCTCTCTCATCTAGAGCGTCTCTCGTGCGTGGCAACTTTGCAAGTGACTCTGTAGTCTACCACGGAATGCTGGCATTGATCTGCCAGTCAATTCGTCTGCTCTTCGTCTCTCCGAGCCTCGTGCTGCTCTCCTGCTCCACTTGCATCACTCCTCTAGGAGCCTCTTATCTCTCTTAGTGCTCTGCTTAAAAATATGGTATATATATACTTGTTCAAGAAATTCACTGTGTTACATCGTCTTCTGCTCTGAATCGTTACATTCCCTACTGATATATTCGTGAGCGGTCTGGGATCATACTCCCTATCTCTGATATCACTCCATGAGGACTAGGATTCACATCCCTACTGAGTATACATGAGGACTGGGTTTACATCCCTACTGAAATTCACTATACCCTGGGCGCTGGGATCACACTCTCTCCATTCTGGTTCTTCCTTCTCTCTCTCTGGCTCTCTCGTCTCTCTCTCTGCTGCTCTCTTCTCTCTCTCTCTCTGCTCTGCTTCGGTTCTGCTCCTCTCTCTTCCTCTGCTCTCTCTGCTTCTCTCTCTCTCTCTCTCTCTTCTGCTCTCTCTCTCTCATGACTTTCTCGCCTCTCTCACATCTCTCTGCCAGCTCCGTGCTCTCTCTCCATCCATCTTTCTGCGGCTCTTCACTCTCTTGTCACTCAGTCTCTGCTCTCCATCCATCTTTCTGCACTTCTGCACTGCTCTCTGCTCACTCCCATCCCCATCTTTTCTCTTCTCTTCGTCAACTCTCTCACGTCTGCTCTCTCTCTCTCTCTCTGCTCACTGCTCGTCTCTCTCCATCCCATCTTTCTCTCTCTCCGTCACGTCTCCCAC
Source organism: Salvelinus sp. IW2-2015 (assembly GCF_002910315.2). Lineage (NCBI taxonomy): Eukaryota > Metazoa > Chordata > Actinopteri > Salmoniformes > Salmonidae > Salvelinus > Salvelinus sp. IW2-2015. The sequence continues at coordinate 6,186 of NW_019946747.1, forward strand.
TCTCTCTCTCATGCCATCTTTCTCTCTCTGCTCACTCTCCCCACTCGTCTCTCTCGCCATCCATCTTTCTCTGCTCTCTCACTCTCTCACTGCTCTCTCTCACTCCGGCATGCCATCTTTCTTCTCCCACTCTCTCGCTTTCTATCTGCTCCTCTCTATCTCTCCCACTCTCTACTGCTCTCTCATCTCCCCTCACTCTGCTCTCCCGATTCATCTCTTTCTGCCGCTGCTCTCACTCTCTCTTTCCCCATCCATCTCTCTCTCTAGAATATTGTACGAGTACGATTGCTTGACAGGCAGTAAGTCAATAGGCTTATGATTGTGTGCAAGATGTGATATATTTTATTTGAGTATAAATGGTGAATGGTCTCCAAGGCAATCCAATGAATTAGGCTTATACCGTCTTACCGATAGATTTACGCACTGAATCCCAAAAGCCCATCTTGTCATTTAGTAGACTGAATACTATTACCCGGCATTAAAGGCCAAAACGTGGCTGATGGGAGTTTATATAGTCAAAGCCTGATGACTGAAGTTAAACATGCACTGAGGGTAAGCCTAGATGCTATTATTCTATTACAATCCGCAGAAATTACCATCATAAGAAACTATGATGGGCTAATTTAAGGGGGCCAGTTTCTTAATACGCATTTTAATGACGCCCAGCTATAGTTATGGCTAATGAAGTAGTCATTTTAGTTATATTTTTCCCGCTAACGTAGGTCTAAGCATATTTCAATCAGACTGACTCATACTAATGGACTTTCATTATGGATGAATGGGATCAGATACGCTCGTAGATCAGTCTTTTCTGGTGTTTTGTTCTGTTTAACAGGTGCATTCTGTTGCTGGAGAAGAGAGAGAGGTGAGAAGGAGAGAGAGAGAGAGAGAGAGGGGTGAGAAGGAGAGAGAGAAGGGGTGAGAAGAGAGAGAGAGAGAGAGGTGTGAGAGGCACGAGAGAGAGGGGTGAGAAGGAGAGAGAGAGTCGAGAGAGAGGGGTGAGAAGGCGAGAGAGAGAGGACCTCTGTCTATGTACTGAGGCTACCAGACAGACCTCTGTCTATGTACTGAGGCTACCAGACAGACCTCTGTCTATGTACTGAGGCTACCAGACAACACTTTTCATTATTTTGTCTACATCACATTTGGATGATGTAATTGTAAAATAGGGACCTTGTGGCAGTCATAAGGGCATGACATCAGCAGAATGCAAGGCAAGTTGACATGCTCCGAGTGTACATTTATTTACAGGTCTTGATGATCCGATGGTCAAAGAGCCATATCGTACGAAACATACAAGTAGTTTGACCAAATATACACAGGTAATATCCCCAATGACATAGCCTCTATGTCAGGCTTAACCTGTCCTATCTGAACGGACACAGATAGAGGGCCAGACTGTACAGCCTGGTTCCCCTTGAGAAACCAAATGAAATCTGCCTAACAGGAGCTCAGACAGCTAGGCCGACATAATATTAACACTTGTTCCCACTGGACCATAGAATTACCCCGTTGGKAATGACAACCAATAAACTGCTTCTACAATGTAAAGACCATTTCCAGATGCATTGTTACATTGGTGAGTAAGTCAGACTTAATGATTATTAAACGTGTAAAAAGCAAAAGAGCTAACATTTTAACATTATTCAAAATGCAAAGCTTCYTAAATAAATGTGCAAAGTTTTCTTGATCACCAAACTATTTTTGGGGAGATACATATTTATGGCAATGCTCACTTCCTATAGTTTGATGTTTGTTCTACACCCGATCCTATAGCTGAACGGCAAATCAGCAATCTGTTCGCTAACCCACCACCCAACCTGTGTTGATTGACAGTTTGTGGGTCCAATCAGAGTGCCGATTGTGTATTTCACTAGCCAATCTGTTGCATGTCGTTTTTTGCAAGGGGTGATGTTGTGCTACTGTCTCTGGCTATGTGTGTAGAGTAACCCACATAGACTCTGTGCCACAAAAATGCATGACAAAACATGACAAAACCCGGACGACATGAGTTCAGTCTCCAGTCAAATTTGAGTCCAGAGTCTTCACGTCCAAGGTAAGTCTCAAGTTATTTACATTTCTGACTCCAGTCAGACTTGAGTTCAAGTCATTAGACTGCAGTCCACAACTTATGTGTTGTGTTGCTCTCCTCTGGTTGTGTTCCTCTCCTCTGGTTGTGTTCCTCTCCTCTCCTCTGGTTGTGTTCCTCTCCTCTCCTCTGGTTGTGTCCTTGTCCTCTGGTTGTGTTCCTCTCCTCTGGTTGTGTTCCTTCTTCTGCGTTGTGGTCCTTTTCTCTTTCGTGTTCCTCTCCTCTGGTGTGTTCTCTCCTCGGTTGTGTTCCTCTCCTCGGTTGTGTCTTCCTCTCCTCTGGTTGTGTTCGTTCCTCTCTCTCTCCTCTGGTTGTGCTCTCCTCGTGGTCCTCCTGGTTGTGTTTCCTGTTTTCCTCTGGTTGTGTTCCTCTCCTCTGCCTCTGGTTGTGTTCTCTCTCTCTCTGGTTGTGTTCGCCTTCCTCCTCTGGTTGTGTTCCTCTCCTCTGGTTGTGGTCCTCTCCTCTGGTTGTGTTCCTCTCCTCTGGTTGTGTTCCTCTCCTCTGGTTGTGTTCTCTCCCTTTTGGCTTGTGTTTCCTCCCTCTCCTCTGGTTGTGTTCCTCTCGTGTCCTCTCTCTTGGTTGTGTTTGTCTCTCTGGTTGTGTTCCTCTCCTCTGGTTGTGTTCCTCTCCTCTGGTTGTGTTCCTCTCCCTCTGGTTGTGCTTCTCCTCTCCTCTGGTTGTGTTCCTCTCCTCTGGTTGTGTCTTTGTCCTCTGGTTGTGTTCCTCTCCTCTGGTTGTGTTTCCTCTCCTCTGGTTGTGTTCCTCTCCTCTGGTTGTGTCCTTGTCCTCTGGTTGTGTTGCTCTCCTCTCCTCTCCTCTGGTTGTGTTCCTCTGCCTCTGGTGTGTCCTTGTCCCTGGTTGTGTTCCTCTCCTCTGGTTGTGTCCTTGTCCTCTGGTTGTGTTCCTCTCTCTGGTTGTGTCCTTGTCCTCTGGTTGTGTTCCTCTCCTCTCCTCTGTGTGTCCTTGTCCTCTGTTGTGTTCCTCTCCTCTGATTGTGTACCAGTGGGGAGACCAAACCCAGCTTGGCGCTGGTATCTACTATTATTACCAATTTAAGAAGGAAGTCTTTCTGGTGATTTATTTCTAGGTTTGGAAAATGAATTTAAAATCAGGGATTAAAAAGCATAAGACGTGTATTGTACAATCACAAGAGAGAGTGACGCTAAGCTGTCTTTCAGAAAACCAAATAAAACTCACCAATTTAATGGACATCCATCTAAGCCTTAGCTGACAAATATATTATAAACTTTGACACAGAGAGCAAGAATAATGCAAAGTGCTTCTCTGTGACTCCTGAGCTAATAGCAGGTCAGGACAGAACCACCAGGCTCAGCAAAAACTGACTGAAGTTAGCTGGCTAGTAGCTAGTCAGGGCAGAACCACCAGGCTCAGCAACACTGACTGAAGTTAGCTGAGCTAGTAGCTCGTAGCTAGTCAGGACAGAGTCACCAGTCAGCAAACACTGACTGAAGTTAGCTGAGCTAGTAGCTCGTAGCTAGTCAGGACAGAGTCACCAGGCTCAGCAAACACTGACTGAAGTTAGCTGAGCAAGTAGCTCGTAGCTAGTCAGGACAGAACCACCAGGCTCAAACAAACACTGACTGGAGTTAGCTGAGCTAGTAGCTCGTAGCTAGTCAGGGACAGAACCACCAGGCTCAGAAAACACTGACTGAAGTTCTACGTGTCAGGATGCAGTTTTTGGAATATTTTTTATTCTGTACAGGCTTCCTTCTTTTCAATCTATCATTTAGGTTAGTATTGTGGATTAACTACAATGTGTTGATCCATCCTCAGTTGGCGCCTATCACAGCCATTAAACTAATGTAACTTTTAAGTCACATTGGCTTCATGGTGGAATCCCTGAGCAGTTTCCCTTCCTCTCTGGCAACTGATTAGGGAGTTAGGCAGCTCCAATATCTGTGTGTTGTGTTATGTGTATGTGTATTGTATGTGTATGTGTATGTGTATGTGTGTGTGTGTGTGTGTGTGTGTGTGTGTGTGTGTGTGTGTGTGTTGTGTGTGTGTGTGTGTGTGTGTGTGTGTGTGTGTGTGTGTGTGTGTGTGTGTGTGTGTGTGTGTGTAGCTCCTACCCTATCTGTCCAACATGGAGGTTGATTGTGTGTAACCATCAGGAAAGGGCTGGTAGCAGGAGGAGTGCGTGCTATGGGTGGGTGCTGCTATGGTGACCATGAGCTGGGATAAGGTGGGGCTTTACCTAGCAGAGACTTGTAGTTATTGACCTGGAGCCAGTGGGTTTGGCGATAAGTATGAAAGCGAGGGCCAGCCAACGAGAGTGTACAGGTCGCAGTGGTGGGTAGTATATGTGGTTTTGGTGACAAAASAGATGGCACTGTGATAGACTGCATCCAATATGCTGAGTAGAGTGTTGGAGGCTATTTTGTAAATGAAATTGCCGAAGTCGAGGATCGGTAGGATAGTCCGTTTTACGTGGGTATGTTTGGCGGCGTGAGTGAAGGAGGCTTTGTTGTGAAATAGGAAGCCCATTCTAGATTTAACTTTGGATTGGAGATGCTTAATGTGGGTCTGGAAGGAGAGTTTACAGTCTAACCAGACACCTAGGTATTTGTAGTTGTCCACATATTCTAAGTCAGAACCGTCCAGAGTAGTGATGCTGGACGGGTCGGGCAGGTGCAGGCAGCCATCGGTTGAAGAGCATGCATTTAGTTTTACTTGTATTTAAGAGCAGTTGGAGAGTTTACATTTTATCCATATATGGATGTAACATGCTAGTTTATGTACAGGTTATGTAGGCTTCTGTTAACACATCGCTTTCTACTACATATAATAATACCATTAAWTTATATCTTTACATTAAAAACCAAAATCTATCAGAATTACAGTCATTCCAATAAATGTTACACCCCTTGATCTTCAAGAATASGACTTGGAAATATGGAAGTGTAGATTAGCCAAATAGTTTTACCTGAGCATGACCCCAAAACTAAGGACTTATTTGCCAGCCCTACTCTGTTGTTTATGATTTTGTTGTCACGGAGGACTGATTGGGCTCATTGATTTGAGTTGAAAAATAAATCCTGTGCTCATGYACTGTCCTGCTTTGAGCACTACTGAAAAGTGCTGTTTACATGTGAAAAATGAATGCTATATGCTGCATTTGCTAGAGGCCTGTTGTTTACCTTTTAGTTGGTGACACTTTGATATCTTGATAATATGCAGCTGTTTAAAGGGCCAATCCACAGATGAAACAACAACTAAACGGTTTCCCTGGTAAAGAAACTGAGGGATGAGAAATGTAACCACTCAGATTAATAGACAGAGATATGGATGCAAGGACTGACCATCCATGATTTAAAAAGTATTGTTTTAACCATGTGATGAGGCTATACATTGTTTGTTTACATTTGCAATGTTTGCCAACATTGGATAAATCAGCCTTATATTTTGGGTTCTCATGGAGGGGTACAGTTAAACCAAGCTCATAGGTTATTTATAAGTTATATTCTTCAAGAATCAATGGGTACACAGTACCAGTCAAAGGTTTGGGCACACCTACTCATTCAGGGGTTTTTCTTTATTTTTACTATTTTCTACATTGTAGAATAATAGTGAAGATATCACAACCATGAAATAACACATATGGAATCATGTAGTAACCAAAACAGTATTATACATATCAAAATGTATATTTGAGATTCTTCAAAGTAACAACCCTTTGTCTTCATGACAGCTTTGCACACTCTTGGAATTCTCTCAACCAGCTTCATGAGGAATGATTTTCCAACAGTCTTGGAGGAGTTCCCACATATGCTGAGCACTTGTTGGCTGCTTTTCCTTCACTCTGCGGTCCAACTCATCCCAAACCATCTGAATTGGGTTGAGTTCGGGGGATTGTGGAGGCCAGGTTACCTGATGCAGCACTGCATCACTCTCCTTCTTGGTCAAATAGCCCTTGCATAGCCTGGAAGTGTGTTGGGTCATTGTCCTTTTGAAAAAACAAGTGATAGTCCCACTAAGCCCAAACCAGATGGGATGGCGTATCACTGCAGAATGCTGTGGTAGCCATGCTGGTTAAGTGGCCTTAAATTCTTAATAAATCACACACAGTGTCACCAGCAAAGCACCCCCACACCATCACACCTCCTCCTCCATGGTTTACGGTGGGAAATACACATGCGAAGATCATCCGTTAACCTACTCTGCGTCTCACAAAGACACGGCGGTTGGAGCCAAAAATCTCATATTTGGACTAATCAGACCAAAGGACAGATTTCCACCAGTCTAATGTCCATTCCTCGTGTTTCTTGACCCAAGCAAGTCTCTTCTTATTATTGGTATCCTTTAGAAGTGGTTTCTTTGCAGCAATTCAACCATGAACGCCTGATTCACACAGTCTCCTCTGACGAGTTGATGTTGAGATGTGTCTGTTACTTGAACTCTGTAAAGCATTTATTTGGGATGCAATTTCTGAGGCTAGTAACTATAATGAACTTATCCTCTGCAGCAGAGGTAACTCTGGGTCTTCCTTTCCTGTTGCGGTCCTCACGATCGTTATAATAAGTGGACCAAAGCGCATCTGGGTCCCACATCTTTTTTTACTAAGTGACACTCACAGCAAAACAAAACAATACGTCTCAAACGAAACGTGAAGCTAAAAATAGTGCTAACAGGCAACTATCCATAGTCAAGATCCCACAAAGTACAAAGGCGAAATGGCTGCCTAAATATGATCCCCAATCAGAGACAACGACAAACAGCGACAAACTGGCCCAACGCTCTAATCGCTAGGCTACCTGACTAAGTAAAAGATCTTCTGTATACCACCCCTACCTACACAACTGATTGACTCAAACGCATTCAAAAGTAAATTAACTTTTAACAAGGCACACCTATTAATTGAAATGCATTCCAGGTGACTAACTAATGAAGCTTGGTGAGATAATGCCAAGAGTTAGTTGTCATCAAGGCAAAGGGTGGCTACTTCGAAGAATCTCAAATATAAAATATCTTTTGATTTTTTAACCTGTCTCACTCCCCCGTTCCGCTAGCGGAACTCCTCCCACATTCCACTGAAAAGGCAGAGCGCGAAATTCAAAAAAATGTTTTTTAGAAATATTTAACTTTCACACATTAACAAGTCCAATACAGCATGCCTCGTGCGTCCACGTGGTGCGTATTTTCTGTAATTGCTTTTTTATGACAGTGGAAAAACACAATATATATTTATGTTAGCTCACACAACAAATAGAAGCACAGACATTTTTCAACAGCACAGATACTGCAAATCGCGAAAATCAGACACGTAATGCGGAGATACCTACTGAAGATAGAAGCTCCAAAGACACTACAGCCGAGAAGAAACAGACCTTTAATCAGATGAGTGATTATAAGCATGTTATGGGAGAATTCTGCAATTCAAACTATTGTTTTGTTTTGAGATAATGTGTGGCATATTTAGTGATTAATAAATCAGGAGTAGGTTTAACCATTGCGTGCTAGAATCAAAGGTTGGGCAGATCTCCCCTGCCGTTAGCAGTTCGGAGATATAATCTTACAGACAATCTGACATTCACAAAATACCACTTGGACAGTGCGAGACATATGCGTGGGGGCTTTCTCTCAAAACATTTCTGAAAATACATCTAGGCTGTGCTTGTTGCAGCAAATTAACAGATCAAAAGATCTTGTGAATACAGCCAATAGGTTGAGGCGCTACTGCAGATTTTCTAAGTGTTTTGGTGACAGCTTCACTGTGTTCTTGACAAATCTAAGTAACTAGCATTATGATTAGCTACTCACCTACATAGCCCTTTATGACACCATAACACTACCTTGGCGATGAGTCCACGCACAGGGCTTCTCCCCGACTTTGTCTCGTCCCCGCCCCGGCGGGCCGCCGGGCTTTCTGTAGGTCTTGGTGCCCCGCATTCCATCTCATCAAGCAGCTGTTAAGTCGATAGCAAACACTAGGCCAGCTAGCGTTAGCGTATATAAACCAGCAAAAGTATATTACAATTTCAACCTAAGCTTCATAAAACTTGCTCAGATGACAGTCCTGTAACATCAGGTTCTACATACACTTATGTTTTTTGTTTCGAAATGTGCATATTTAAGGCTGAAATCCGTGGTTTATACAACGGTATTTCTAAGTAGCCATAACGTGCTACGTAGCATCTTTTTCTCGCCCAGAATGTGCAGATATTTCTATTAGACTCTTCACGCTATTCTGACCAAATAGCTTAATTCATAAACATTACAAAAAAATCATGTTGTATAGGAAACGAAGATCCATTAGTTCTTAATGCAATTCGGCAGTGTTTAGAA
>NW_019946747.1:14602-16376 GCF_002910315.2 Salvelinus sp. IW2-2015
ATTCTAAAAATATCTTCATTACGACATAAGACTTAGTTATGGTAAGGGAATAACCAAAACCTGAGCGCAAAGCTACTAGAACACAGTTCGACAGATATATGAAATAGCATCACAAAATGGTTCCTACTTTTGCTGATCTTCTATCAGAATGTTGTATAAGGGGTCCTTTGTCCAGAACCGTCTTTGTTTGGATTCAGAATGTCCTCTTTCCCTCTTGAATTAGCAAGCACACTGGCCTTGCGGCGCTAAGCTCTCCAACTTCAACCAAGTCGAACAACGCAACTCAACTAACGTCCCGAATAAAGTTAAATAATCTAATGAAACTATATTGGAAAAACATACTTTAGGATGATATTGTAAGATGTATCAAATAAATTCAAAGCCGGAGCTCATATTCGACCATAACGACCGGTTTCCAGTAGGCAATAACAGGTCCCCCGGCGTGCCTTGCAGAAAACAGAAAATGTGGGACACGTTGTTCCAAGATGGTTAATTCAACGTCAGACAGAGATAATCAACTCATTTTTCCTCTCACTTCCTCTTGACATCCGGGTGAAGGCGTATGACGTGCACGTATAGTCATACGTATAATGCCCATTTATAGGCAGACACTTGAACACAGCATCGATTTCAGACTTTCCACTTCCTGGTCAGAAAGTGTGCTGCCAAATGAGCTGTGTTTTACCCACAGACAAAATTCAAACGTTTTTAGAAACTAGATAGTGTTCTCTATCCAATAGTAATAATAATATGCATATTGTACGAGCAAGAATTGAGTACGAGGCCGTTTAAATTGGATACGATTTTTTCCCAAAGTGAAAACAGCACCCCCTGGTCCTCATCACTTTTTAGGTTACTACATGTGAAAAAATAGTAAAACCTTGAATAGGTGTGTCCAAACCTTTGACTGGGGTACTGTATGTACAGTTGAAGTCGGAAGTTTAAATACACCGTAGCCAAATAAATGTAACAAATTTTTTCACAATTCCTTACATTTAATCCTAGTAACAATTCCCTGTTTTAGGCCAGGTAGGATCACCACTTTATTTGAAGAATGTGAAATGTCAGAATAATAGTAGAGAGAATGATTTATTTCAGCTTTTTTTTTCTTTCATCACATTCCCAGTGGGCCAGAAGTTTACATACACTAAATTAGCATTTGGTAGCATTGCCTTTAAATTGTTTAACTTGGGTCAAATGTTTCAGGTAGCCTTCCACAAGCTTCCCACAATAAGTTGGATGAAATTTGGCCCATTCCTCCTGACAGAGCTGGTGTAACTGAGTCAGTTTTGTAGGCCTCCTTGCTCATACACGCTGTTTTTAGTTCTGCCCACAAATGTTCTAAGGTATTGAGGTCAGGGCTTTGTGATGGCTACTCCAATACCTTGACTTTGTTGTCCTTAAACCATTTTGCCACAACTTTGGAAGTTTGTTTGGGGTCATTGTCCATTTGGCAGATCCATTTGCGACCAAGCTTTAACTTCCTGACTGATGTCTTGAGATGTTGCTTCAATATATCCATATAATTTTCCTTCCTCATGATGCCATCTATTTTGTGAAGTACACCAGTTCCTCCTGCAGCAAAGCACCCCCACAACATGATGCTGCCACCCCCGTGCTTCACGGTTGGAATGGTGTTCTTCGGATTGCAAGCCTCCCCCTTTTTCCTCCAAACATAACGATGGTCATTATGGCCAAACAGTTCTATTTTTGTTTCATCAGACCAGAGGACATTTCTCCAAAAAGTATGATCTTTGTCCCCATGTGCAGTTGC
>NW_019946747.1:19418-28032 GCF_002910315.2 Salvelinus sp. IW2-2015
AGTCATTAGCTGATAGCTCAATGTTACTTTTGGATGTCTATCTTTCATTTGCAGTGTGACATGACGTCAAATCCTTTTAGGAGTGAAGGTCAATCCTGGCAGGAAACCCATTTCTCAGAGACCCGAGTTTAGGCTAACAGGGTCCACCAGGGGCTCCAAGTTCAGTTTTAGTTAATAAACAACCTTCATTAAAGGAGGGCTTTTTCCCCCTTCTTTTTTCTCTCTCTTTGTGTGATCGTTAGAGGTTCCTGGTGAGTCTCCAAAGCACAGGGGAAATGCTCTTCTTCGACCAAACCTCTAACTTGCCTCAAACCTCTCTCCTCATGGGCCGCCCTTTCCTCCATTCTTACCTCTCTCCAAATCCTCCTCCATTCCTCCCTTCTTTCTCCTCCATTACTTCTCCTCCATTCTTAATCTCCATTCCTCTCCTCATTCCTTCCTCCTCCATTCTTCCTCCTCCCTCCCTCTCTCTCCTCCTCTCCTCTCCTTCCTCTCCTCTCCTTCCTCTCCTCTCCTCTCCTCTCCTCTCTCTCTCTTTCTCCTCCATTCCTCTCCTTCCATTCCTCCCTCCATTCTCTCCTCCATTCCTTCTCCCTCCTCTCTCATTCCCTCCTCCCTCCTTTTCCCAGCGCCGCGCTGCTAAATGTTTCCTTTGTATCCCCTGGAAACTCTCTGCATATCTTATTAAACTCCCTTTTCCTTTAAGAAAGCAGGAAAAGTGGTAAAGAGGGAGAAGAGAAGAAAGAGCCCTTCCATGTTTGGCTATTGCCTTTGATCAGAGGTTTTATCTGTAAAAACAGATGGTTGACCTCTGGGTGTTTGTGTCAACACACTGGTCCTTGGATCACCGCTAGCATCTCCTTCAACTGCTGATTCACAAATCATACAATAAGATTGCTAAGTGTATCCGCTAACAAAGCTCTTTCTGCCTTCCAGAATACGCGAGAAGAGAGAGAATGAGAGAGAGAGAGAGAGAGAGAGAGAGGAGAGAGGAGAGAGAGAGAGAGAGCTCCAGGCTGTGTCTCTGTAATACCTGTGGTTACATCCAGCCTTCTTTACATAATGTTTGTAAACGTTTCCCATACCTTACAAAACTACAGTGAAATAATCTTACTAACGTGATTATTGTTTCAATATACAGCAGCTCATTGCGGTATAAATCCTAGCTTAGTATTCATATTTTACAGAGGCAGAAATTATCTCATTGTGATAGTTGGTGTGGAGGGGAGTTGGTTTTACCATACAGTCTGTGATGGAGCATGTAACTTCTACCTTGATAAAACTACTGTCTAGGGAATTGTAGAGAGGAGGAGGGCGGGGTTCTGAAAACAAGGTATGTGTTTAATCTTCTCAATCATATTATCGAGGAGAGTGAGTGCTTTGCATAGAAAGCTGCTTCAAACGCCTGAAGTCTTCAAAGTTAAAGAGAGATCAACTGACGTGCCTCTTTATGTCCTATGAAGGGGTTGTTTCTGTGTATAGAGAATTCATGACCCTAAAACTCTTCTATTCCTGGGTCATTTCAGACATCTGTGTACCGTTTGGCCCAAGAGACCAATCCCTAGCCTTCATCTTTCTTCCTAGTCATAGAGGGACCATGCTAGCCTTATCTGTCATCCTATACAGAGGACCAATCCCCAGCCTTAGTTTCTCCTATCACAGATGACCAATCTAGCCTTATCTTTCTCCTATCCACAGTTAGCGACAGATCCCTGAGGCCTTATCTCTTCTCTATCATAGAGGACCGAATCCCTAGCCTTATCTGGTCTCCTATATAAGGACAATCCCTAGCTTATCTTTCCCTATCATAGAGGACCAATCTCCTAAGCCTTATCTTCTCGCTATCATAGAGGACCAATCCTGCGCTTATCTTTCTCCATCACAGAGACCAATCCCGTAGCCTATCTTCTTCCTATCACAAAAAGAGCGACCAATCCCCCTAGCCTTATCTTTCTCCATCATAGCACGGACCAATCCCTAGCCTTATCTTGTTCCTATCATAGAGACCGAATCCCTAGCCTTGGATCTGTCTCCATCATAGTAGCGACTGAATCCCTAGCCCTTATCTTTCTCCCTATCATAGGACCAATCCCTAGCCTTATCTTTCCTATCACATAAAGCGACCAATCCCCAGCCCTTACTCTTATCTCCTATCACAGAGGACAATCCCCAGCCGTTATCTTGTCTCCTATCACAGAGGACCCAATCCCTAGCCTTATCTTCCCTATCATAGAGGACCAAATCACCTAGCCTTATCTGTCTTCCTATCATAGAGGACATCACCAAGCCTATCTTTCATCTCCTATCATTGAGGACAATCCTAGCCATTCTTTCTCCTATCATAGAGGACCATTCCCTAGCCTTATCTTCTCCTATCACAGAGGACCAATCCCTAGCCTTATCTTTCTCCTATCATAGAGGACCAATCCCTAGCCTTATCTTTCTCCTATCACAGAGGACCAATCCCTAGCCTTATCTGTCTCCTATCATAGAGGACGAATCCCTAGCCTTATCTTTCTCCTATCATAGAGGACCAATCCCTAGCCTTATCTTTCTCCTATCACAGAGGACCAATCGCTAGCCTTATCTTTCTCCTATCATAGAGGACTAATCCCTAGCCTTATCTTTCTCCTATCATAGAGGACTAATCCTTAGCCTTATCTTTCTCCTATCATAGAGGACCAATCCCTAGCCTTATCTTTCTTTTGTCACTGACCTACACACAAAGTGGAAATATGTTGTGTTTTTTTTATCACATGAATTACAAATGAAAAGCTGAAATGCCTTAAATTAATAAATATTCTACCCTTTTTTATGACAAGACTAAATAAGTTCAAGAGTAAAAATGTGCTTAATTAACAAGTCATATAATCTGTTGCGTGGACTCAATCTGTATGCAATACCAAAGTTTATTGAATGACTACCTGTACCCCACGCATAAAATTACCTGAAAAGTCCATCAGGTCGAGCGGTGCATTTCAAACACAGCCTCAATCACAAAGACCAGGGAGGTTTTTCCAATGCCTCGCAAAAAAAAGGGCCCCTATTGGTAGCTGGGGAAACACGAAAAAAAGCAGACATTGATTTTCCCTTTGAGCATGGTGAAGTTATTAATTACACTTTGGATGGTGTATCGATACACCCAGTCACTACAGAGATACAGTACAGACGTCCTTCCTAACTCAGTTGCCAGAGAGGAAGGAAACTCAGGGATTTGACCATGAGGCAAATGGTGACATTAAAACAGTTTAATGAATGTGATAGGTTAAAAACTGAGGATGAATCAACAACATTGTAGTTACTCCACAATACTAACCTAATTGACAGAGTGAAAAGAAGGAAGCCTGTACAGAATACACATATTCCAAAACATGCTTCCTGTTTGCAACAAGTCACTAAAGTAATAAATGTGGCAAAGAAATATTATGCTGTCCTGAATACATGGTGTTACTCTGCTTCTGAGTACCACTCTCCATATGTTCAAGTAAAGTGGTGGCTGCATCATGTTATGGGCATGCTTGTCATCATTAAGGACTGGGGAGTTTTTCAGGATAAAAAATAAACGTAATGGAGCTAAGAAGCAGGGAAAATCTTAGAGAAAAACCTGGTTCCTTCTGTTTTCCACCAGACACTGGGAGAGGAATTCACCTTTCAGCAGAACAATAACCTAAAACACAAGGCCAAATCTACACTGGAGTTGTTTACCAAGAAAACAGTGAATGTTCCTGAGAGGCAGAGTTACAGCTTTAACTGAAATCTACTTGAAAATATATGGCAAGACATTAAAATGTCTGTCTAGCAATGATAGACAACTAACTTGACAGAGCTTGAAGAATTTTTTTTATAAAAAAGGGCAAATGTTGCAAAATCCATGTGTGGAAAGCTCTTAGAGACTTACCCAGAAAGACTAACAGCTGTAATCTCTGCCAAAGGTTATTCTACAAAGTATTGACTCAGGTGTGTGAATCCTTATGTAAATTACATATTTATTTATTGCATTTTTTTAATACATTTGCAAAAATTTCTAAAAACATGTTTTCACTTTCTATGAGGTATTGTATGTAGAAGCATGAGATAAAAAATATATATATTTATTAACATTTTTTATTCCAGCATCAAAATGTGGAATAAAATCAAGAGGTTGGTGTACTTTCTGAAGGCACTGGAACTATCACCAAGGTCTGTATGAAGTGGAAGGCTGACAACAGGTGAGGCAGATGAGTGGTGTCTTTATGAGGTCATCTCTAATGGACAGACAGGACGCTATATGATGATGAATCACAGCTCAGCTCCGGCTCCACCGCCAACGAAAAGACATCCGCTCCCCTGCCTTCCTTGCCAGTCATTGCCTTTGTGGTTGCTATGGCGCGTAGGTGAGGGCAATTTGAACGTCAGCTCTTCACCAGAGGGGTGCCCTCGGCGTAAGTGGCTTTACCATACAAAGCTGACGCCTGCCACCCACGTCAGGCGCGTTGTCACCGGCAACTCTCTATACTGGAGAATCTGCGTTTTTATAGAAGAGATGAAAGTTGCAGAGGAGGGAGAGAGAGACAGAGAGACAGAGAGAGAGACAGAGAGAGAGAGAAGGCTTGAAAGTGAAATGAGTTTCCAGAATGTTCCTTACACCAGAACACACAGGAATATTGCTTAAATCAGTCAAATCCTCTCTATCTGACAACTGGTGGAGAGGTTGATGATGCCCCTGTACCCCCCCTGAACCCCCTCTGTACCCCCACCCGTGGCTCAGCCCTGAGGGAAACCCCCCCCCCCAAGTGAGACTCAGTGATTCTCTGGTTCCTCTTGACAGACGTCCTCAACATTACCAGGCCCCGTCGTCTAACAGGGGCACTGTACCCTCAATTACAAGTGCTACGGTGAAGATGCAGATCGTGCGTTGCCGTAACAACGGACGGGGTGTTAAACTGAACGTGATCTTAATAGGATTTTTCTTGAGAATCAGAGATTATGGGCTTGCCAGCTATACAAACAGGAAAGGGTGTTTTTAATCTGGCACGGATTAGACAATCCAGACGAAGTGGGAAGTGACAAGGAATCAAATGATTAAAACGCTGACCTTTTACATGTTTAATACATGATAAGGCCATGTTACTGGGTTCTGTCCATGTTACTGGGTTCTGTCCATGTTACTGGGTTCTGTCCATGTTACTGGGTTCTGTCCATGTTACTGGGGTTCTGCATGTACTGGTTCTGTCCATGTCACTGGTTTCTGTCCATGTCACTGGTTCTGTCCATGTTACTGGGTTGTCATGGTACTGGTTCTGTCATGTTACTGGGTTCTGTCCATTTACTGGTTCTGTCATGTTACTGGGTTCTGTCATGTCCTGGGTTCTGCCATGTTACTGGGTTCTGTCCATGTTACTGGGTTCTGTCATGTTACTGGTTTTGTCATGTTACTGGGTTCTGTCCATGTTACTGGGTTCCTCCATGTTACTGGTTCTCTCCATGTCACTGGTTCTGTCCATGTTAACTGGGTTTCTGTCCATGTTACTGGGTTCTGTCCATGTCACTGGTTCTGTCCATGTCACTGGTTCTGTCCATGTCACTGGGTTCTGTCATGTACTGGGTTTGTCCATGTTACTGGGTCTGTCCATGTTACTGTTCTGTCATGTTAATGGTTCTCCGTGTCACTGGGTTCTGTCCATGTTACTGGTTCGTCCATGTCACTGGTTCTATCCATGTATGGGTTCTGTCCATGTACTGGGTTCTGTCCATGTACTGGGTTTCTGTCCATGTTACTGGGTTCTGTCCATGTTACTGGGTTCTGTCAATCATAATGGTTTGCAACAAGACTTCATAATTTCAGATTATTTTATATAATTAGACGAGCAGGTCGTATCCAGGTTGTGTTTACGGTATGTGGAAACCAATAATTACAACATTCATTAATTGATGTAATTAATTGATTTATATACAGTTTGTATACAGTGGTTGTCATTTAGCCTGTGTTGGAGAGACAAGGTTTGATTTAAGGCATGTGTAGACTACATACTGTACACAGGCCACAAATAGATTTAGGGCCACTCCCATATATACAAAATACATGCTAGTAACTGAAGGAAACAGTAAGACAGCATCAGGATGTAGACTTTTCGTTAAATATGGCACATATCTCTGTAATCAAATCTCCAGACGTCCCCTGACGACAGGTAATCAACAGAATGCCAATTTGGACAGACAAAACTAACTATAGTAAAAACCCTCTATAAAACATGCATGATTTTATATTAATGATGTTTCTATTAACCATCTCTTTTACAAATGATCCACTGCACCAGTGTTTATTTGTTATGTTGGTGAGCTACTATAGATTGTTGCCCGGAGCGCTAAATAATTATGATTTGGGTACGAAAAGGAAGGGGGGGGGACTGATGGAGAGGAAGGGGGTGGGTGGTGGTTGTTAAAAAAAAACTGTAATAGCATTACGATCAGATAAATTAATTTGTAATGAAATTCAGTCGTTTTGCATGACAGCTGTTTGAGCTCATTCAGAGGTTCATTGAGAGCTGAGGAGGAGAAGAGCCTTGTGACGGGAGGCAGACAAAGAAAACCATCATCTACAGAGAAGTGTGGGTTTCACCGGGCCAAGAGGGGAGAGGCTGTAGATGACACATTAACAAACCCCTCGTCCTCCTCTGTGGGACGACTGTATAAAGTGACACATCAACAAACCCCTCGTCCTCCTCTATGGGACGACTGTATCAACTGACACATCAACAAACCCCTCGTCCTCCTCTAATGGTACGACTGTAACAACTGACACAACAGACAAACCCCTCGTCCTCTCGTCAGTTGCACGACTGTATCAACTTGACACAGATCCAACAACCCCTCGTCCTCCTCTATGGGACGACTGTATCAACTGACACACAACAAACCCCTCGTCCTCCTCTATGGGACGACTGTATCAACTGACACTACACAACAAACCCCTCCTCCTCTATGGGACGACTGTATCAACTGACACACAACAAACCCCTCGTCCTCCTCTATGGGAACGACTGTATAACTGACACATCAACAAACCCCTCGTCCTCCCTCTATGGGACGACTGTATCAACTGACACATCAACCAAAACCCCTCGTCCTCCTCTATGGGACGACTGTATCAACTGCACAATCAACAAACCCCCTCTCCTCTATGGGACGACTGTATCAACTGACCAACAACAAACCCCTCGTCCTCCTCTGTGGGACGACTGTAATCAACTGACACATCAACAAACCCCTCGTCCTCCTCTATGGGACGACTGTATCAACTGACACATCAACAACCCCTCCTCCTCTATGGCGACTGTATCAACTGACACATCAACAACCCCTCCTCCTCTATGGGACGACTATTGTAACCTCATCAAGCACACAAATCCCATATCTACCAAAGCCCCGTCAGTATATCCTCCTCCTATATGGGACCCAACTGACATAGTTACATCCAACTGACTACAACAACAAACCCCTCCCTCCTCTTTGGGCAAGACGACTGGTATTTCACAACATTGGAGAGCAACATCACACATAAACCCTCTCAGTATACCCTCCCTCTATGGGTCTTTACGACTGTAACTCCAAACTGCACACAACCCCATACTAATACCACCCTCAGTCGTCTACACTCACGTATGCGGGCACACGATCTAGGTACAATCAACTTTGGAACCACAAACAAACTCCTCATGCCTACCTCGTTATTGGGTACGAACCTGCATATCAAACTGACACAACGAAACAGAGCCACCACTCCTCGGTCCTCCTCTGTGGAAGACTGTATTTTTTACTTAATGGGTTTCTAGAGCCCTCCTCTCACCTTTGACCTAAGAACCCCAGCCTCCCGCATTCAGCAGAGACAACATGTTTGCAGATGCTCTTTACACTGAGAGAAACAGGCTCTAAATGACTCCAGATGGACCAACACATGTTTCAGATGCGCTCTAATCACCCTGAAACCACTCTCTGATTCAGGACAACATGTTTCAGAGCCTCTTCACCCTCGCAAAAAACAACCGCTTGATTTAGGACCATAACTTGTTCCTCAGAGACTTCGTGTACAACCTGAAGATATACAATATAAAAAAGAGACCCCCCCCCCAACCCTGATCCAGGACCACCATGTTCAGTAAGCTCTATTAACAACCTCGATTCACAAGGCCAACCGACAACACTGTTTCCAGAAAGCTCTTCGAAATACCTCTAGGAAAGCGAACCAAACCTGTCCAGGGACACCATGTTTTCAGAGCTCTTCACCCTGATCCAGGACAACATGTTTTCAGAGCTCTTCAACCTGAAAGACCTGATCCAGGGACAACAGTTTCAGAGCTCTTCAACCTTGCAAACACCTGATCCAGGACAACATGTTTCAGAGGCTCTTCAACCTGATCCAGGACAAACAGTTGTTTCAGAGCTCTTCAAACCTGATCCAGGACCAACATGTTTCAGATGCTCTTTCAACCTGATCCGGTAACACATGTTTCAGAGCTCTTCAACCCTGATTCCAGGACAACATGCTTTCAGAGCTCTTCAACCTGATCAGGGACAACATGCTTTCAGAGCTCTTTCAACCTGAAAACTCTGATCCAGGACGACCACCATGTTCAGA
>NW_019946747.1:30848-36820 GCF_002910315.2 Salvelinus sp. IW2-2015
GGTAAACAGTGGTCGTGGTCCATTTAACTGAAGAGACCAGAGCATTATCTTAACAGTGGCTGTCCGTCCCATCAAACCGAAGAGACCCAGGCATTTATCTAACAGTTGGCGTGTGGTCCATTAAACTGAAGAGACCCAGGCATTATTAACAGTGGCTGGTGGTCCATTAAACCTGAAGAACCAGCATTATCTAACAGGCTGGTGGTCCATTAAAACCTGAAGAGACCCAGAGATTATCTAACAGTGGTGTGGCCATTAAACCTGAAGAGACCCAGACATTATCTAACAGTGGCTGGTGGGCCATTAACCTGAAGAGACCAGGCATTATCTAACAGTGGCTGGTGGTCCATTAAACCTGAAGAGACCCAGACATATCTAACACAGTGGCTTGGTGGTCCATTTAAACTGAAGAGACCCGCATTATCTAACAGGCTGGTGGTCATTAACCTGAAGAGCCAGACATTATCTAACAGTGCTGGTGGTCCATTAAACCTGAAGAAGACCAGACATTATCTAACAGTGGGTGGTGTCCATTAAACCTGAAGAGACCCAGACATTATCTAACAGTGCTGGTGTCCAATAAACCTGAAGAGACCCAGCATTTATCTAACAGTGGCTGGTGGTCCAATAAACTGAAGAGACCCAGAATTATCTAACCGTGTGGTGGTCCATTAAACCTGAAGAGACCCAGACATTATCTAACAGTGGCTGGTGGTCCATTAAACCTGAAGAGACCAGCATTATCTAACAGTGGCTGGTGGTCCATATAAACCTGAAGAGACCAACATTATCTAACAGTGGCTGGTGTCCATTAACCTGAAGAGACCAGAGCTTATCTAACAGTGGCTGGTGTCCATATAAACCTAAGAGACGCCAGACATATTCTAACAGTAGGCTGGTGGTTCAATATAACCTGAAGAGAACCCAGCATTATCTAACAGTGGCTGGTGGTCCAATAAACTGAAGAGACCCAGACATTATTAACAGTGGTTGTCGGTACATTAAACTAAGAGACCGCAGGTGTTCTAATTGACACAGTGTTAATTGACTTCACACTAAGATCAAAGCTAAATTATACATGGAAAGTAGTATGATTCAAGGTGGTAAGAGTACTAAAGTTGAATTATTAAACACACGTTAACCTGATTGTGCAACCGAGGTAAATGAAATATTAATTAAGTAATCTAAATTAGCTTCATGGAAACAGCCAGGCGGATGAAATATTATAATACATATGTGTTACACCTGCTGCACTAGAGAGAGAAGAGCTACCGATGCTGACGGAAACTACCATGTAAGTGTCTTTACAGAGAAGAAAAATGGAGGATTTTACCCCCCTGCTGCAACTAGAGAGAGAGAAGAGAGAGAGAGAGAGAAATTACTAGATGCGGATGGAACTGACACTTAGAGTCTTAAGAGAAGAAATAAAGATTTTACACCTGCTGCAGACTAGAGAGAGAGAGAAGCAGGGCGTACGATGCGATGGACCGACCATGTAGTATCGGCTTTACAAGAAGATTAACGAAGGAGAGTTCAGTCAACTAGATTTGTATGGCTGTCTCAAATGACACCCTTCTCTATATTGTGCACATATATATGGGTCTCGTCCAAAGCAAGGACTGATGTGGGAATAGGTGGGCCATAGGGCCTAGTACAATTAATCACTAATAGCGAATAGGTGCACTATATAGGATAGGTGTGCACTATATAGGGAATAGGGTCACTATATAAGGGAATATGTGCATATATAGGAATAGGCACACTATATAGGAATGTGTCTGTCTTGTCTGCTGTCTGTCTGTCGTTTGTCTGTCTCTGTCTGTCCTGTTACTGTCTGTCTGTCTGTTGTCTGTCTGTCGTCTGTCATGTCTGTCTGTCTGTCTGGTCTGTTTCGTCCACCGACAAGTAAGTAATGTTGAAGAGGTATGTAAGGTGTGCTATCGAGAACCTGTGATATATGAAGGTCCCTTCACTCCAGTCACTAAAAAGAGTAAACTTACATGAGCAAAAGTATGTGAACATGCTCTTGAACAAAGCTAATTCATAGAATCATGGGCATTAATATGGAGTTGGCTCCCCCCTTTGCTGATTACTGACAGCCTCCACTCTTCAGGGCGAAGTCATTAATATGGAGTTTGGTCCCCTGTTGCTGTATAACAGCTCCACTCTTCAGGAATCTTTAAAATGGAGTTGGTCCCCTTTTGCTGCTATAAAGCGCTCCACTCTTCAGGGAAGTCATTAATTGGAGTTGGACCCCTTTGCGTGCTAAACGCCTCCACTCTTCAGGATCATTATATGGAGTTGGACCCCCTTTGCTGCTATACAGCCTCCACTCTTGCAGGGAAGTCATTAATATGAGTTTGGACCCCTTTGCTGCTATAACATACTCCACTTTCTGTGAAGCATTATTATGGAGTTGGACCCGCCCTTTGCTGCCTATAACAGCCTCACTCTTCAGGGAAGTCATTAATATGGAGTTGGACCCCCTTTCTCGTATAGACAGGCTCCACTCTTCGGAATCATTTAATATGAGTTGGACCCCCCTTGGCTCTATACTCCACTCTCAGAAGTCATTAATATGGAGTTGGACTCCCCTTTGCTGCTATAACAGCCCACTCTTAAGGGAGTCATTAATATGAGTTGGACCCCCCTTGCTGCGTATAAACAGCCTCCATCTTCTGTGAAGGTTTTAATATGGAGTTGGTCTCCCTTTGCTGCTACAACAGCCCTCACTCGTCAGGGAAGTCATTAATATGAGTTGTCCCCCCTTTGCTGCTATAAACACCTCCACTGTTCTGGGAAAGGCTTGGAATCGGTAGTGAGGGTTGCAACCGAGGACAGGTGATTTTTACGCTCTACGCGCTTCAGCACTCGACGGTCCCGTTCTGTGAGCTTGTGTGGCCTACCACTTCGCGGCTGAGCCGTTGTTGCTCCTAGACGTTTCCACTTCACAATAACAACACTTACAGTTGCCCGGCGGCAGCTCTAGCAGGGCAGAAATMTMATGAACTGACTTGTTGGAAAGGTGGTATCCTATGACGGTGCCACCTTGAAAGTCACTGAGCTCTTCAGTATTTACATGTTTATGTTTTTATATTTTTTGAGGGGCTCTTCAGTAAGGCCATTCTACTGCCAATGTTTGTCTATGGAGATTGCATGGCGGTGTGCTCGATTGTATACACCTTTCAACAACGGGTGTGGCTGAAATTGCCAAATCCACAAATTTGAAGGGGTGTCCACATACCTTTTGTATATATAGTGTCTCTTTTTTTAGGGGAGACATTCACTGATCCTCCCACAGCTGAATCTCCATCCGTTCCTAGCACAGCAACCGTCTACAGGAAGTGACTTGACAAAGTGTCACGTTCTGACCATAGTTCTTGTGTGTTTTGCTTGTTTTAGTGTTGGTCAGGACGTGAGCTGGGTGGGCATTCTATGTTGTGTGTCTAGTTTGTCTGTTTCTATGTTCAGCCTAATATGG
This sequence comes from Salvelinus sp. IW2-2015, assembly GCF_002910315.2. Lineage (NCBI taxonomy): Eukaryota > Metazoa > Chordata > Actinopteri > Salmoniformes > Salmonidae > Salvelinus > Salvelinus sp. IW2-2015. The sequence continues at coordinate 34,330 of NW_019946747.1, forward strand.
TTCTCAATCAGAGGCAGGTGTTTTGTGTTGTCTCTGATTGGGAATCATATATAGGTGGCTTGTTTTGTGTTGGGTATTTGTGGGTGGTTGTTTCCTGTCTTTGTGTTTTCGCTGCACCAGCTAGGACTGTATCGGTTTGCCACATTTTGTTATTTTGTTCACTGTTTTATCGTTTTATTAAACATGTTGAGCACTGGCTACGCTGCGTGTTGGTCGGTCCGATCCCTGTTACACCCTCTCTTCTCATGAAGAGAGGGAAGGCTGCAGTTACACAAAGACGGTCAGGGGTTCAAAAGCGTTGACGCGTTGCAATGTGAATGTGACGTCTAAAGTTGTCTGGGGGGGAAAATCCAGACTCCACAGAGCTCAGTTTCAATCTGGATTCCGTCACAGTGTAGGAAAAGTCCATACAGATCATTTAACCGCTGCTAAACCGGGTCACTACAGACACAATGTGATGTGTTGAAAAGTTAGCGGTATGTCAAGGTTGTCTAGGCGATGAAATCACTCAAGCTGCAATATCCTGACCCAGAGAGGTCAGAGAGCAGGACAGAACCGTCCTCATTTAGGTGGCAACGTTAAAGTCCCTAACGACTACATTACCCACAGCCTATTAGTTTATATCCTGAGTCATATAACAACTACATTACCCACAGCATATTAGTTTATATCCTGAGTCATATAACAATACATTTACCCACAGCATATTAGTTTATATCCTGACTAGAGTCATATACACAATACATTACCCACAGCCTATTAGTTTATATCCTGATCATATAACAACTATACCCACACCTATTAGTCAAATTCTGAGTCATATAAACTACATTACCACAGCATATTAGTTTATATCCTGAGTCATATAACAACTACATTACCCACAGCATATTAGTTTATATCTGAGTCATTATACAACTACATTACCCACAGCCTATTAGTTTATATCCTGAGTCATATAACAACTACATTACCACAAGCCTTATAGTTTATTATCCTGAGTCATATAACAACTACATTACCCACAGCCTATTAGTTTATATCCTGAGTCATTATAACAACTACATTACCCAACAGCATATTAGTTTATATCCTGAGTCTATAACAACTACATTACCCACAGCTAGTAGTTTATATCCTGAGTCATATAACAACTACATTACCCACAGCAATATTAGTTTATATCCTGACTTAGAGTCATATAACAACTTTACCTAAAGTACACCTGTGTTTGTTCTCCAGCAACAACAAACTCTTGGCAAAACTTTAGCAGAGGTGATTATGCATTAATTATGTAAATAGTATGTATGCAGAGTAATTAGTCACCCTTCTTTTCTTGGCTATGTGAGTTATTGGTGTCTGTGTGCGTGTGCGTGTGCGTGCGTGTGCTAGAGTTATTGATGCTGCTCTGCTCTCTAGGGATTCTCCTCTTAGGAACACAGAACACAAATCTAGTTAGGTGGAGAAGGAAAGATAGAGGAGAGGAGGGATGGAGAGATGAGGGATGGAGGATGGGGAGAGGACGGGTGGATAGATGGAGGAGAGGAGGGTGGAGAGATGGAGGAGGTGGAGGAGAGGAGGGGTGGAGGAGAGGAAGAGGAGGGGTGGAGGAGAGGAGGGATGGCGAGAGGAGGGGTGGAGGAGAGGAGGGGTGGAGGAGAGGAGGGGTGGAGGAGAGGAGAGGAGGGTGGGGTGAGGAGAGAGAGGAGGGTGGAGAGATGGAGGGATGGAGGAGAGGAGGGGTGGAGGAGAGGAGAGATGGAGGGATGGAGGGATGAGGAGAGGAGGGGTGGAGAGAGGAGGGGTGGAGAGAGAGAGGGGTGGAGGGATGGAGAGATGGAGGGATGGAGGGATGGAGGAGAGGAGGGGTGGAGGGTGGAGAGATGGAGGAATGGAGGGATGGAGGAGAGGAGGGGTGGAGGAGAGTAGGGGTGGAGGAGAGGAAAGATAGGAGAGAGGAGGGATGGAGTGATGGAGGAGAGGAGGGATGGAGAGAGGAGGGATGGCGGAGAGGAGGGGTGGAGGAGAGGAGGGGTGGAGGAGAGGAGGGGTGGAGGGGTGGAGGAGAGGAGGGGTGGAGGAGATGAGGGATGGAGGAGAGGAGGGGTGGAGAGATGGAGGAGAGAGGGATGGAGGAGAGGAGGGGTGGAGGAGAGGAGGGATGGAGAGAGGAGGTGGAGGAGAGGAGGGTGGATAGATGGAGGAGTGGAGGAGTGGAGGGATGGAGGAGTGGAGGGATGGAGGAGAGGAGGGGTGGAGGAGAGGAGGGGTGGGGAGAGGAGGGGTGGGGTGGAGAGATGGAGGAGAGGGCGGGATGAGGAGAGGAGGGATGGGATGGTGAGGAGGGGTAGAGGAGGGATGGAGAGATTGAGGAATGGAGAGATGAGGGATGGAGGAGAGGAGGGATGTATGGAGGGATGGAGGGAGGAGGGATGGAAAGATGAAGGAGAGGAGGGTGGAGGAGGAGGATGGATGAGGCTAAGTAAGAGAG
>NW_019946747.1:36845-44742 GCF_002910315.2 Salvelinus sp. IW2-2015
TCTGCTCTCTCTTCTCTCTCTCCTCTTCTCTCTCCTCTCCTCTTCTCTCTCCCTCTCTCTCGCTCTCTCTCTCTTCTTCTCTCTTCTCTCTCTCTCTCTCTTCTCTCTCTCTCTCTATTGCATTTGGAACATGTGTCATTGCCAAGCAGTGATAGATAATAAACAAAGCAAATAACAATACAAAATGAACAGGTAAACATCTCTCGTTTTCATTTCTCTTCCTCCTCTCTTTTCTGTCTTTCTTTCTTCTAATCCAGTCCAGTGTGTTTTCGGTATGGTCATTTCTTCTTGTCTTCCTCTCCTCCTGCATTGGCACAACCGAATCTGCACACACCGACTTAGAGGCTTGCGGTGCCAGTGGAGAGCCCCCAATTCAGCTCCTAATGGTTGATCTTTCTGCAAGAGGGACTGTTTAGCTTCCTAATTTAGAGAGCAATGCTAAGCACCCGCCCCGGGTCCCTGAGGGGACTTTACAACAGGCCCTCATTTAAACAGGGTTGGCTTTTATTGTGTGGGGGCCATCAACCTCCCCTCGCTCCCTCGCTTCCCCCGGAGAGGCGGCAATCATTGAGAGAGGACGGAGGGAGGGAGAGAAGCAAGCGAGTGTGGGGGGAGGGAGGAATGAGAAGGAAGGGAAGAGAGATGTTCCACCATAAAAAAAAATCCAAAAAGGGGACTCTGACTCAGAGGGGAGAGTGGGTGGAGGAGTGTGGAGACTGAGAGTGGACGGAATACTACTCCCACTGGCTTCACCACTGCTGCACCACATCCACAGATCCCAGCCATCAGCATACGTCACAGAGTAGAAAAGTATTCCCATTTGATGGTTACCGTGCTCCAACATGCCACTGAGAGCAAGAATCATGAAGTGTGTTACTGCTACGGTGACGTCAGATGTACTTAGTCACTGTGTGATGGTAGTGTAGGCCTGGAGATCATGTCATGAAAGTGATTTGGTTACTCTGACTGACCTTCCAGAGAGAACTTTCACAGTGTTAGTGGAGCCGGCTGAGCCTGACTCCTAGGAGACTTTCACAGTGTTAGGGACCTCTGACCAGACCTCCAGAGAGGGACGTTCACAGTGTTAGTGGAAACCTCTTACCAACCTCCAGAGAGACTTTCACAGTGTTAGTGGAACCTCTGACCTGACCGCCCAGAGAGAACTTTCACAGTGTTTAGTGGAAATCTGACCAGACCTCCCAGAGAGACTTCACAGGTTAGTTGGAGCCGGTCTTACCAGACTCCAGAGAGACTTTCACGTGTTAGTGGAGCTCTTACCAGACCTTTCTAGAGAGACTTTCACAGCTGATTAGTGGAGCCTCTTACAGACCTCCAGAGGAGACTTTCACGTGTTAGTGGAACCTCATTACCAGACCTCCCAGAAGAGACTTCACAGTGTTAGTTGGAACTCTGACAGAACCTCCAGGAGAGATTTTCACAGTGTTAGTGGCGCTCTACCAGACCTCCCAGAGAGACTTTCACAGTGTTAGTGGAACTCCTGACCTGACTCCCTAGAAGACTGTTCACAGTGTTTAGTGGAGCCTCTTACCAGACCTCCGAGAGACTTCACAGTTGGTAGTGAGCCTTTGACCAGACCTCCAGGAGGACTTTCACAGTGTTATGGAGCCTCTTACCACCTCCCAGAGAGAGACTTTCACAGTGTTTAGTGTAGCCTCCTTACCAGACCTCCCGAGAGATTTCACAGTGTTAGTTGGGCTCTACCAGACCTCCCAGAGAGAGCTTTCACAGTGTTAGTGTTGGCCTCTTATCCAGACTTCCAGAGAGACGTCACAGTGTTTTAGTGAGCCTTTACCAGCCTCAGAGAGACTTTCACATGTTATTGGACCTCTTACCAGACCTCCCAGAGAGACTTTCAAGTGTTAGTGAGCCTCGTACCCAGAGCCTCCCAGAGAGGCTTTCCACAGTGTTAGTGGGCCTCTGACCTCCCAGTGAAAGTGGACTCTACGGCGTCTAACAATCAGCCAGGGTGAATCTACTGTATCTGGGAACCCAGTGGGCCTAGGAAACCTGCTGGGACAGCGCTGTTGAAGACATGCTGATCGTCTCAATTTAAATAGCCTACTTTGGGGGCAATTGGCAAATTTTTTCAGAAGTGTGATATTGGGATAAAGGTCCGGAGGAGGTGTGGTATATGCCAATATACCACAGTACGGGCTGTTCTTAAGCACGACGCAACGCGGAAGTTGCTGGACAAGCCTTAGCCGTGATATATTGGCCATGTACCACAACCCCGAGTGCCATTATTGCTATTATAACACTGATTTACCCAATGTAATAGAGCAGTAAAAATAAATGGTTTTTGTCATCCCCGTGGTATACGGTCTGATTACCACGACTGTCAGCCAATCCATTCAGGCTCGACCACCCAGTTGTAATGGCCATATACCAACGGGTAAGGGTTTTCTTATGCTGATGGGCGCAGTGCCTGGATACGCCCTTACAGTGTATTTTGCCTATCCACCACCCCAGAGGTGGCCTTACTGCCTATTTATAAACTGGGTTTCCAAACACAAATAGAACAGTTAAACAGTATAGGTGCACCATACAGTTATTTATGTCTGATATACGTCGATTGTTGTATTGATTATCATGTCTTGTTCCCTGTGCTTCCCTCTTGCTGGTCTTATTAGTTTCTTGTCTCTTCTCTCTCTTCTCCTCTCCTCTCTTCCCTCTCCCGCTCTCTCCTCTCTTATCGTTTCCGTTCCTGCTCCCAGCTGTTTCTCATTTTCCTAACGACCTCATTTACTCTTTCCAACCTGTCCCCATATTTTGCCCTCTGATTAGGAGTCCCTATTTCTCCCTCTGTTTTCGCTTCTTGTCCTTGTCGGATTCTGTTTTGATGTTTGCTGTTCTGTGTCCTTGTTCGCCCTGTTGTGTTCTTTTGCCTTCTTCAGATGCTGCGTGTGAGCGTGTCTATGTCAGGCTACGGCAGTGCCTTCCCGAAGCGACCTGCAGTCTGTGGATCGCTCTCCAGTCGTTCTCTCTCATTGACGAACGAGGATTTCAGTTTCCTTGTTTTGGATTTACCATTGATTATATCCAGGAGAATTCATTATTTGTTTAATCTGGAAGAAAGACTCTGTACTATACGTCGCTTTTGGTCCTTCACACCAGCATAACAGAAGAATCCCGACAAGAATGGACCCGCGACTACGATTCTTCGCACACTGCCGTTCGAGATCCAGGGAGCAATGCCGCAGACACGAGCAGATTGTTGCATGCTCGCCATGCTTTGAGACCCTGCTCCGCTCAGGTCTCCGATCTCTCAGGACAGTTTCAGAGTCTTCGTTCTCGTGCCAACCAGCTACTTCCTGTCTTTCCGAGTCTCCGGAACTGGGTTAATAACCCCCATGTTACTTGGGCAGCCCACTGAGTGCGCTCCTTTTCACCCAGTTGATATTGTGTTCTCTCTCCAGCCCAACACGATACTCAAGAGAGAGAGCTCGTGATCGTTACTTCATATCAACTTCCTTACTGCGGCTCGGGAGTGGGCACAGCTATACTGGGAGGCAAGGGCTAGTGTTTCTAACGTTTTTATCAGAACTTTTAAAGAGGAGATGATACGGGTTTTTGATCGTTCAGATTTTTTGGGAAGGAGGCTTCAGGGGTCCTGGTTCCCTATGTCAAGGTTGATCGTTCCAAACGGAATTACGTCTTAAGAGTTTTTTTCGCACTTCTATTGCTGCATCCATGCTGGAACGAGGCCGGCGTTGCTCGCTCGTTTCTGAGGGGACTGCCACGCGAGGGTTAAGGGAATGAATTCTCCGGAGGTTCTTCCAGCGTTTGGCGATGAGATAAACCACTAAGCGAACAAACAAAACAAAAAAAAAGATAGAAATCGCATGGAAAATGTACAGAGAGACAGATGAGTCATGTCATAGTGGTAAAGGATAGACAGATGAGTCTGTCATAGTGGTAAAGGATGACAGATGAGTCATGTCATAGTGGTAACAGATAGACAGATGAGTCATGTATATAGTGGTAACAGATAGACAGATAGTCAGGTCATAGTGGTAACAGAGAGACAGATGAGTCAGGTCATAGTGGTAACAGATAGACAGATGAGTCATGTCATAGTGGTAACAGATAGACAGATGGTGGACTCAGATGGTCAGGTCATAGTGGTAACAGATAGACAGATGAGTCATGTTATAGTGGTAACAGATAGACAGATGAGTCAGGTCATAGTGGTAACAGAGAGACAGATGAGTCAGGTCATAGTGGTAACAGATAGACGATGAGTCAGTCATAGTGGTAACATAGCAGATGAGACTCAGATGAGTCAGGTCATAGTGGTAACAGAGAGACAATGAGTCAGGTCATGTGGTAACAGAGAGACAGATGAGTTCAGGTCATAGTGGTACAGATAGACAGATGAGTCAGGTCATAGTGGTACAGATAGACAGATGAGTCAGGTCATAGTGGTAACAGAGAGACAGATGAGTCATGGTCATAGTGGTACAGATAGACAGATGAGTCAGGTCATAGTGGTAACAGATAGACAGATGTGGACTCAGATGGTCATGTCATAGTGGTAACAGAAGACAGATGGAGAGTCATGTCATATTGTTAAAGGATAGACAGATGAGTCATGTCATAGTGGTAAAGGATAGACAGATGAGTCATGTTATAGTGGTAACAGTAGACAGATGAGTCATGTCATAGTGGTAACAGATAGACAGATGAGTCAGGTCATAGTGGTAACAGAAGACAGATGAGTCAGGTCATAGTGGTAACAGATAGACAGATGGTGGACTCAGATGAGTCATGTATAGTGGTAACAAGAGAGACAGATGAGTCATGTCATAGTGGTAAAGGATAGACAGATGAGTCATGTCATAGTGTAAAGGATAGACAGATGAGTCATGTTAGTGGTAACAGATGACAGATGAGTCATGTTAAGCATGGAAAGATAGACAGATGAGTCAGGTCATAGTGGTAACAGATAGACAGATGAGTCAGAGGTCATAGTGGTACAGAAGGACAGATGAGTCGGTCATTAGTGGTAACAAGATAGGACAGATGGTGCATCAGATGAGTCAATGTCATAGTTGTAACAGAGAGACAGATGAGTCATGTCATAGTGGTAAAGGGATAGACAGATGAGTCATGTCATAGTGGTAAAGGATAACAGATGAGTCATGTTATAGTGGTAACAGATAGACAGATGAGTCAGGTCATAGTGGTAACAGATAGACAGATGAGTCAGGTCATAGTGGTAACAGATAGACAGATGGTGGACTCAGATGAGTCATGTCATAGTGGTAACAGAGGACAGATGAGTCATGTCATAGTGGTAAAGGATAGACAGATGAGTCATGTCATAGTGGTAAAGGATAACAGATGAGTCATGTTATAGTGGTAACAGAGAGACAGATGAGTCATGTCATAGTGGTAAAGAGATAGACAGATGAGTCATGTTATAGTGAACAGAATAGACAGATGAGTCAGGTCATAGTGGTAACAAGATAGACAGATGAGTCATGTCATAGTGGTAAAGGATAGACAGATGAGTCAGGTTCATAGTGGTAACAGATAGACAGATGGATCAGGTCATAGTTATAGTGGTAACAGATAGACAGATGAGTCATGTTATAGTGGTAACAGATAGGACAGATGAGTCATGTTATAGTGGTAACAGATAGACAGATGAGTCAGGTCATAGTGGTAACAGATAGGACAGATGAGTCATGTAGTGGTAACAGATAGACAGATGAGTCAGTTATAGTGGTAACAGATAGACAGATGGTGGACTCAGATGAGTCAGGTCATAGTGGTAACAGATAGACAGATGAGTCAGGTCATTAGTGGTAACAGATAGACAGATGAGTCATGTCATAGTTGGTAACAGATAGACAGATGGTAGACTCAGATGAGTCAGGTCATAGGGTAACAGATAGACAGATGAGTCAGGTCATAGTGGTAAAGGATAGACAGATGAGTCATGTTATAGTGGTAACAGATAGACAGATGGTGAGATCAGATGAGTCAGGTATAGTGGTAACAGATAGACAGAATTGAGTCAGGTCATAGTGTAACAGAGACAGATGGTCATGGTCATAGTGGTAACAGATAAACAGATGGTGATCAGATGAGTCAGGTCATAGTGGTAACAGAGAGACAGATGAGTCATGTATATGTTGGTAACAGGAGACAGATGAGTCATTTATAGTGGTAACAGATAGACAGATGAGTCAGGTCATAGTGGTAACAGAGAGACAGACGGTTGACTCAGATGAGACTTTATAAAGGATAGTGAGGGATAGTATTTCTACTTTACAGTGTCCTGTCAAGGGCTGCATCCCAAATGGCACCCTATTCCCTGTATAGTACACTACTTTCGATCAGAGCCCTATGGCACCCTATTCCCTATATAGTGTACTACTTTAGACCAGGGCCCTATAGAACCCTATTCCCTATATAGTGCACTACTTTAGCCCAGAGCCCTTTGGGGCCCTGTTCCCTGTATAGTGCACTACTTTAGACCAGGGCCCTATAGAACCCTATTCCCTATATAGTGCACTACTTATGTCCAGAGCCCAACAGGCACTAAATAGGGACTATGGTGCTATTTGGAACACTGTCTCAACAGTCAAAGTGATATATTCACTCTCTTCTCTACAAATACAGCACATCATAACAACAGATCCTGCAGTAGACAGAGGCATCAGTCATATTCATCACCGCAGCGGATGGGTTTAAGTGGAGACATTAACAGAAAGAGAGAGAGAGGGAGGAGGAGGAAGAGGAAGAGGACGAGGAGGAAGAGGAGGAGGAGGAGGAGGAAGAGGAAGAGGACGACGAGGAGGAGGAAGAGGACGGGGAGGAAGAGGACGGGTTTAAGTGGAGATATTAACAGAAAGAGAGAGAGGGAGGAGGAGGAGGAGGAAGACGACGAGGAGGAAGAGGAGGAGGAGGAGGAGGAAGAGGACGAGGAGGAAGAGGACGACGAGGAGGAGGAAGAGGAGGGGTTTAAGTGGAGACATTAACAGAAAGAGAGAGAGGGAGGAAGAGGAGGAGGAAGAGGGGGAGGAGGAGGAAGAGGAGGCAGAAGAGAAGAAAAAAGGACAGAGAGAAAGAGGCCTTCAAATACACTTTTCTACATTTCAACATATCAGTTCTTCCTGGTAGATCCATTATGGTGGAAGTTATCAGTTCTTCCTGGTAGATCTCAGTTCTTCCTGGTAGATCTCCACCATTACAGTGCTGGAGATCCTGGCAAACCAAGCGAAAGAACTGATAACTGAAGACTGTGTCGTCACCCGACCCATAATGACATTTTTGGCAAATCTTAAACCAGTGAGAAGAATTGGAATGACTTTGTGCCCAACCCATAATGGAATCTTTTTTTACCCAAGCGTAACAAAAGACGAAACTACTGAATATAATTTTTGCAAAACAGCAATGGAAGAACAATCAAATACTCGGAAACATGAAGACTGTAGTAAAGGATCTACCGAGTGACGTCATATAGAACACCAAGCGAGAACTCATAATCGCTTCTTTAGCCGGACTGAGTTCCTGACCAAAGTGGAAAGAGCCCTGGCAGAAACTCTTACCCAACGTGAGCAAGACACTGAGAATCTACCAGGAGAGGTCTACCAGAACAGAGATTTGACACAGACTAGCTCACAGCAAAACTGAGATTACTACCAGGAAGAACAGCAGATCTACCAGGGAGACACTGAGATCTGACCAGGAAGAACGTGGAGTCTACCAGGAAGAAACTGAGATCTACCAGGAACAACTGAGATAACTTTCCACCATAAGAGACCTACCCAGGAAGACTGAAGATGCTACCAGGAAGAACTGAAACTTTCCACCATAATGGATCTACCCAGGAAGAACTTGAGATTCTACCCAGGAAGAACTCGAA
>NW_019946748.1:0-5197 GCF_002910315.2 Salvelinus sp. IW2-2015
ACGGCTAGGGCCACTCCAGGACTTGAGATACTTCTTAACGGAGCCACTCTACTAGTTGCCCTGGGCTGTGTGTTTGCGGGTCGTTGTCATGCTGGCAGACCCAGCACGACCGATCTCAATGCTCTACTGAGGGACGGAGGTCTTTGTTTGGCGCGAGATCGCTCGCAAGTACATGGCCCATGCCACTCCCCTCATAGGTGCAGTTCGTCCTGTCCCCTTTGCAGAAAGCATCCAAAAGAATGATGTTTCACTCCCATGCTTCACGGTTTGGAGATGGTGTTTTGGGGTTGTACTCATCCTTCTTCTTCACTCCAAAACACGGCGAGTGGAGTTTAAGAACAAAAAGCTCTATTGGTTTGAATCCATCAGACGCACTGAGCTTCTCCATAATTCCTGCCTCTGGATGGCATCAGATGGTGATTGGCAAAGCTTCAGACGGGCCTGGACTGGCCGCCTGCTTGAGCAGGGGGGACGCTTGTGTGCGCTGCAAGGATTTTAATCATGACGGGCGTAGTGTGTTTAGCTAATGGTTTTCTTGAGACTGTGGTTTCCCAGCTCTCTTCAGGTCATTGACCAGGTCCTGCTTGTGGTAGTTCTGGGCTGATCATCACGCTTCCTCAATGATCATGTGATGCCGCACCGAGGTGAGATCTGCATGGAGCCCCAGACGAGGGTATTGACCATCTCTTGAAACTTCTTCTATTTTCTGTCTATTTTCTAATAATTGCCGGCAACAGTTGTTGGCTTCTCACGCAAGACTGACTTGCCTATTGTCCTGTGCCCATCCCGCTTAGTGCAGGTTACAATTTTATCTTGATGTAACTTGACAACAGCTTGCTCGGTCTTGGCCATATGTGGAGAGGTTGGAGTCGTTTGATTGAGTGTGTGGACGAGGTGTGCTTTTATACAGGATAACGGAGTTCAACAGGTGCGAGTAATACAGGTAAATGAGTGTGATAGAACAGGAGGGCTGTCTTAAAAGAAAAAGACTAAACAGGTTCTGTTGAGAGCCGGAATTGCTTACTGGTTGGTAGGTGATCAATACTTATGTTCATTGGCAATAAAATTGCAAATGCATTATTAAAAAGTCATACAATGTGATTTTCTGGATTTTTGTTTTAGAGTTGCCGCTGCCTCACCAGGTGTGAAGTGTACCATGATAAATTCAGACCTCTACATGCTTTGTAAGTAGGACATGCAAAATCGGCAGTGTTCAATACTTGTCTCGCCGACTGTATATCTATTTCAGAAAACTCAACATAATATACAGCATTTATTAAAACTGTCAGTTTTTCTTGGTAAGCGACAAACTCTAAGCATGGGCGAAGGTAGTCTTCCCACAATAAGACAGAGCTGTTGCTCTGGAATATGATCAAGACATTTAAACATGGTTTGATGAGGCTACGAAGAGGATTCCTAAATTTCTTAGGTCTTTGATGTTGTAAATTAGGCCTGTGCATAAAAGCTAACTTCTCTGCCACTTCTATTTCCATCACTGCTGGACAGAGATAGAGAGGAGTAGTCGGAGAGAGTGAGCAGGCAGTCTCAATTGTCGCTACAAATCATATTTATAAAACACTGGATCGACGAGCATTTCGAATGAGAGCTCTAAGAATACATCCTGGGAGCAGACTGGTCCAGACCTGAACCCAATAGAAAATCTTTGGAGGGAGCTGAAAGTCCGTATTGCCCAGCGACAGCCCCGAAACCTGAAGGATCTGGAGAAGGTCTGTATGGAGGAGTGGGCCAAAATCCCTGCTGCAGTGTGTGCAAACCTGGTCAAGAACTACAGGAAACGTATGATCTCTGTAATTGCAAACAAAGTATTCAGTACCAAATATTAAGTTCTGCTTTTCTGATGTATCAAATACTTATGTCATGCAATAAAATGCTAATTAATTACTTAAAAATCATACAATGTGATTTTCGGGATTTTTGTTTTAGATTCCGTCTCTCACAGTTGAAGTGTACCTATGATAAAAATTACAGACCTCTACATGCTTTGTAAGTAGGAAAACCTGCAAAATCGGCAGTGTATCAAATACTTGTTCTCCCCACTGTATATATATATATATATATATATATAGTGGGACACAGACCTGTTCGTTTTTCTTTAAGAAGCCCTCCTGTTCTCCACTCATTACCTGTATTAACTGCACCTGTTCGAACTCGTTACCTGTATAAAAGACACCTGTCCACACACTCAATCAAACAGACTCCAACCTCTCCACAATGGCCAAGACCAGAGAGCTGTGTAAGGACATCAGGGTTAAATTGTAGACCTGCACAAGGCTGGGATGGGCTACAGGACAATAGCTACTTTTTTCTCCACAGGTAATGAGTGGAGAACAGGAGGGCTTCTTAAAGAAAAACTAACAGGTCTGTGAGAGCCGGAATTCTTACTGGTTGGTAGTTGATCAAATACTTATGCCATGCAATAAAATGCAAATTAATTACTTAAAAATCATACAATGTGATTTTCTGGATTTTTGTTTTAGATTCCGTCTCTCACAGTTGAAGTGTACCATATATATAATATATATATATATATACCTACCTACCTACTGTTGAAGTCGGAAGTTTACATACACTTAGGTTGGAGTCATTAAAACTCGTTTTTCAACCTGACAAATTTCTTGTTAACAACTATAGTTTTGGCAAGTCGGTTTAGGACATCTACTTTGTGCATGACACAAGTAATTTTTCCAACAATTGTTTACAGACAGATTATTTCACTTATAATTCACTGTATCATAATTTCGGTGGGTCAGAAGTTTAAATACACTAGTTGACTGTGCCTTTAAACAGCTTGGAAAATTCCAGAAAATGATGCCATGGCTTTAGCAGCTTCTGATAGGTTAATTGATATCATTTGAGTCAATTGGAGGTGTACCTGTGGATGTATTTCAAGGCCTACCTTCAAACTCAGTGCATCTTTGCTTGACATCATGGGAAAATGAAAAGAAATCAGCCAAGACCTCAGAAAACAAATGGTAGACCTCCACAAGTCTGGTTCATCCTTGGGAGCAATTTCCAAACGCCTGAAGGTACCACGTCCATCTGTACAAACAATAGTACGCAAGAATAAACACCATGGGACCACACAGCCGTCATACCGCTCAGGAAGGAGACGCATTCTGTCTCCTGGAGATGAACGTACTTTGGTGTGAAAAGTGCAAATCAATCTCAGAACAACAGCAAAGGACCTTGTGAAGATGCTGGAGGAAACGGGTTCAAAGTATTATATCCACAGTAAAACGAGTCCTATATCTACATGACCTGAAAGGCCCCTCAGAAAGTAAGAAGCCACTGCTCCAAAACCGCCATTAAAAAATGACAGACTATTGTGATACAGTGGATTTTAAGTGAAATAATCTGTAAACAATTGTTGGAAAAATTGCTTGTGTCATGCACAAAGTAGATGTCCTAACCGACTTGCCAAAAGTATAGTTTGTTAACAACAAATTTGTGGAGTGGTTGAAAAAATGAGTTTTAATGACTCCAACCTGAGTGTATGTTAACTTACGACTTCAACTGTGTGTGTGTGTGTGTGTGTGTGTGTGTGTGTGTGTGTGTGTGTGTGTGTGTCGAGGCCCATCTATCAGCAACCCCATCACTTCTGTGTTCCAATGCACGTTGTGTTGACTAATCAAGTTTATCATTTTAAAAGGCACTCTAATGTGCTTGTCCTCTAAGTCCTCTAAGCCTATGCACTATGGGAGTTTGGAATGAATCATCACCTTAAGAAAGCGCTGTCCAATTTTCATTTGAAACATCATCCACAATGACAAACCTGCTGTTGAACTTCTTTTCTTCAAACTGAGCATCAACGTTTGAGTTTTTAAAAAGCATGATAACCTTTTTGTTTGATGGGATTTTCGATTGCATTTGCATCAAATGCCAAGTGGTAGAGGCACAATAGAACCCTGACTACCAGGCCATTAGGGCCTGATGGTTGTTAGTAAGTTGGGTACTACCAAAGCCCATCAACGTTCCGTGAATTTTACTTGCGGGTCTCGACTCTTGAACTGGCCCGGTGGTGCGCGGTACAATGTACCGGTCCACCACAAATACAGCCTACAGTACAAAGCTTTCACCTGGATCAACTGGTCCAGGGCTGTCACGGATAAGAGCCAGTGGTTCGGCTAAGGTTTTGTATACTCGTGTGTATTGGTGTGAGTCTTCTCTATGTCTATCGGGGTAGTCAGCGTTGGTGTTCTGCCTCATTACCCATACGTATCGCTGTGTATATGCAGTAGAAGCAGCATACCTGGTCCAAGGCCCTAGAGTCACTTTAATTAAATGCCATTAAATGATGATAGTTTACTAACCTTGCACGGGCTCATCCAGATGTATATGCCTGTACTTTTATACTCGATATATTGCATCTTATTCGCCTCAGCGCGTCGTCATGGCCCAAGTCCGATATATTTATATGATACATATTCCTTATTCCTCCTTTACTTAGCTTTGTGTATAGTTAGTTTTGTGAGTTGTTAATTACTTGATTAGATAATTACCCGCACTGTCGGAACCTAGAAGCAAACAAGCATTTCGCCTTACTCTCGCAATAACTCTGCTATCCATGTGTATGCTTGCCAAAATACAATTTTATTTGATTTAAGAGGGAGGCTGGGCCGTTTATTTTTGCTTTTTTTATTTTTTGTTTTTTTTTTTTTTTTTTTTTTTTTTTTTTTTTTTTTTTTTTTTTTTTTTATTCATTTTTATTTTTTTTTTTTTTTATTTTCTTCATTTTTGTTTTCTTTTTGTGTTGTTTTTTTTTTTCTTTTTTTTTTTTTTTATTTTTTTTTTTTCTTTTTATTTTTTTTTTTTTTTTTATTCTTTTTTTTGGTGTTTCGGTCGATTATCTGTTCGAGTGGTTTATTTGTTTTGGGTTTTAGCTTCGGGTGTAGAGTGCTGGGTGGACCTTTTCTTTCCCTACCTTACCACTAACACACCCAGGCGATGCATGTGGTATTGGGGTATGGTTGACTAGTTTTAGTTCCGATATGTTTTATAATTGTGTTTTGGCGCGAAGGTTGAATTTGGTTGTTCAATTACTTGATTGTTCATTTATCTTTTTTTTTTTTTTTATTTTTCTTTTTTTTTTTTTTTTTTTTTTTTTGTTATTTTTTTTTTTTGTTTTTTTTTTTGTTGTCGTTTCTTGTAGTTTTTTCTCGTATTTACTTTTTTTTTT
>NW_019946748.1:5783-13232 GCF_002910315.2 Salvelinus sp. IW2-2015
CAGATGACAGTCTTGTAACATGTTATACAATAAATTCTATGTTTTGTTCGAAAATGTGCATATTTGAGGTATAAATCATAGTTTTACATTTCAGCTACCATAAAAATATCACCAAAGCAGCCGGAATAATTACAGAGAGCAACGTGAAATACCTAAATACTCATCATGAAACATTTATGAAAAATACATGGTGTACAGCAAATGAAAGATAAACATCTTGTGAAACCAGCCAAATATTCAGATTTTTTTAAGTGTTTTACAGCGAAAAGACAATATAGCATTATATTAGCTTACCACAGTAGCCAACCACACAACCGCATACATTCACCGCAAAGGTAGCGATCGCAAAAAACAGCAAAAGATATACAATTATTCACTAACCTTGACAAACTTCATCAGATGACAGTCCTATAACATCATGTTACACAATACATATATGTTTTGTTTGAAAATGTGCATATTTAGCGGTACAAATCGTGGTTTTACAATGTGAATACGTAGCCAAACTGCACAAAATTATCCGGAGATATTTTGGACAGTCACCTAATCAATCAAAGAACTCATCTATAAAACTTTACTAAAAAATACATGTTGTACAGCAAATGAAAGATACACTAGTTTCTTAACTTCTCACGAGTCACAAACCCGGATCCGGGATCCCCCATCAAGAAAGCTGACTAGCATAGCCTAGCCTAACGCGACAGGTATATCATATAATATAATTTTCATGAAATCACAATCCAAGACACCAAATGAAAGATAAACATCTTGTGAATCCAGCCATCATTTCCGATTTTTTTTAAATGTTTTACAGCGAAAACACAATATGTATTTCTATAGCTAACCACGATAGCAAAAGACTCAACCGCATATTTTCAAAAAAATTTTACTGCATAGGTAGCTATCACAAATTCGACCAAATAAAGATATAAATAGTCACTAACCAAGAAACAACTTCATCAGATGACAGTCTTATACAGATTTATTGTATAGCATATGTTTTGTTGTTCAAAAAAATTTGCATATTTCAGGTAAAATCATAGTTTACATTGCAGCCACCATCACAAATCTCACCAAAGCAGCTAGAATATCTACAGACCAACGTGAAATACCTAAATACTCATCATAAAACATTTATGAAAAATACATGGTGTACAGCAAATGAAAGACAAACATCTTGTGAATCCAGCCAATTTTCAGATTTTTTAAGTGTTTTACAGCGAAACACAATATAGCATTATATTAGCTTACTACAATAGCCAACACACAACCCGCATTCATTCACCGCAAAGGTAGCGATAGCGAAAAAACCAGCAAAGAATATAAATTTATTCACTACCTTCACAATCTTCATCAGATGACAGTCCTATAACATCATATTACACAATACATACAGTGGGGCAAAAAAGTATTTAGTCAGCCACCAATTGTGCAAGTACTCCCACTTAAAAAGATGAGAGAGGGCATGTAATTTTCATCATAGGTACACTTCAACTATGACAGACAAAATGAGAAAAAAAAAATCCAGAAAATCACATTGTAGGATTTTTAATGAATTTATTTGCAGATTATGTGGAAAATAAGTAATTTGGTCAATAACAAACGTTTATCTCAATACTTTGTTATATACCCTTTGTTGCAATGACAGAGGTCAAACGTTTTCGTTGAAGTCTTCACAAGGTTTTCAGACACTGTTGCTGGTATTTTGGCCCATTCCTCCATGCAGAATCTCCTCTAGAGCAGTGATGTTTTGGGGCTGTTGCTGGGCAACACGGACTTTCAACTCCAAAGATTTTCTATGGGGTTTGAGATCTGGAGACTGGCTAGCCACTCCAGGACCTTGAAATGCTTCTTACGAAGCCACTCCTTCGTTGCCCGGGCGGTGTGTTTTGGATCATTGTCATGCTGAAAGACCCAGCCACGTTTCATCTTCAATGCCCTTGCTGCCAGCGCCGCCTGCACTGCCTGCCCAGCGCCTGCCCAGCGCCGCCTGCACTGCCGTCTGCCAGCGCCGTCTGAGCTGTCCGTCTGCCCAGCGCCGCCTGCGCTGCCCGCCTGCCACGCGCCGTCTTGAGCCGCCCGTCTGTCCTGAGCCTTCCAATCAGAGCCGCCCGTCTGTCCTGAGCCTTCAGAGCCGTCCGTCCGTCAGGAGCCGCTAGAGCCGTCCGTCAGTCAGGAGCCTGACCAGCTAGATCTACTGTCTCAATTTTTTTATGACAGACCAGCTACATGTACCGTCTCTATTATATTAGAACAGACCAGCTAGATCTACTGTCTCTATTATATTATGACAGACCAGCTAGATCTACCGTCTCTATTATATTAGAACAGACCAGCTAGATTTACTGTATCTATTATATTACGAAAGACCAGCTTGATTTACTGTATTATAATGTGACGGACCAGCTAGATCTACTGTCTCAATTATATTATGGCAGACAAATTAAATCTACTTTCTCAATTATATTATGAAAGACCAGCTAGATTTACTGTCTCTAGTATATTATGACAGACCAGCTAGATAAACTGTCTCTACTATATTATGACAGACAATCTACATCTACAGTCTCTAATATATTATGATAGACCTGCTAGATCTATTGTCTCATTTATATTATGACAGACCAGCTAGATCTTCAGTCCCTAATATATTATGATAGACCTGCTAGATCTACTGTCTCCTATATATTATGACAGACCAGCTATATCTACTGTCTCTATTATATTATGATAGACCAGCTAGAACTACTGTCTATTATATTATGACAGACCAGCTAGATTTACAGTCTCTATTATATTACGACTGACCAGCTAGATCTACTGTCTCAATTTTTTTATGACAGACCAGCTACATCGACTGTCTCTACTATATTATGACAGACCAGCTAGATTTATTATACATTAACTTACGACATACCAGCTATATATACTGTCTCTATTCTATTTTGACAGACAAGCTAGATCTACTGTCTCTATTATACTACGAAAGACCAGCTAGATTTTCTGTCTCTATTATATTATGACAGACTAGCTAGATCTACTGTATCAATTATATGATGGCAGAACAGCTAGATCTACTGTCTCATTTATATTATGACAGACCAGCTAGATCTATTATCTAAATTATATAATGGCAGACCAGCTGGATCTACTCTCTCAATTATACTACGAAAGACCAGCTAGATTTACTGTCTCTATTATATTATAACAGACCAGCTAGATCTACTGCCTCTTTTATATTATGACAGACCAAATAGATCTACTGTCTCAATTATATTATGGCAGACTTGCTAGATCTACTGTATCTACTATATTATGACAGACCAGCTAGATCTACTGTCTCTATTACATTACAACAAACCAGCTATATCCACTGTCTCTATAATTTTATGACAGACCAGCTAGATCTATTATATCTATTATATTATGACAGACCAGCTATATCCACTGTCTCTATTATATTATGACAGACCAGCGAGATCTACTGTCTCAATTATATTATGACAGACCAGTTAGATCTATTATCTCTATTATATTATGACAGACCAGATAGATCTACTGTCTAAATTATTTTATGACAGACCAGATAGATCTACTGTCTAAATTATTTTATGGCAGACCAGCTAGAACTACTATGATTAAGACAGTCGATCGAGCTGGTCTGTCGTAATATAAGAGAGACAGCAAAAGTAAGCTGGTCTGTCATAATATAGAAGAGACAGTAGATGTAGCTGTTCTGTCATAAAATAATAGAGGCAGTAGATCTAGCTGGTCTGTCACTAATATAATGACAGTATATCTAGCTGGTCTGTCATAATATAAGAGAGACAGCAAGAAGTAGCTGGTCTGTCATAAAATAGAAGTGTCACGCCCTGGCCTTAGTATTCTTTGTTTTCTTTATTATTTTAGTTAGGTCAGGGTGTGAACTGGGGTATGTTTGTGTTTTTGTCTTGTCTTGGGTGGTTGTAGTGTCTAGGGAATTTGTTAGAGTGTATGGGTTTGTGTTGAGTGAATGTTTCTAGGGAGTGTATGTTTCTGGTTGAGTGTATGATGTCTAGTTATGTCTATGGTTGCCTGAGTGGTTCTCAATCAGAGACAGATGTTTTTCATTTGTCTCTGATTGGGAGCCATATTTAAGGTGGCCATAGGCATCATGTATTTGTGGGTAATTGTCTATGTTGAACGTTTGTTGCTTTTTGTTTGCACTACGTTTATAGCTTCACGGTCGTTTGTTATTTTGGTTAGTTTTGTGTATAGTGTTCGTCTTCGTGTTTTTCCTCTTCTAAATAAAAGAAGATGTTCTTTTCACGCGCTGCGCCTTGGTCCTCACTCTCTACTTTGACGATCGTGACAGAATTACCCACCAATCTAGGACCAAGCGGCGTGTCAAGCAGCAACAGGACCCACCTACACAGGATTCATGGACATGGGAGGAGATACTGGATGGTAAGGGACCTTGGGCACAACCGGAGAAATATCGCCTCCCTCGTGAAGAGCTGGAGGCAGCTAAAGCCGAGAGGAGGCGATATGAGGAGGCAGCACGGAGGCAAGGCTGGAAGCCCGTGAGTACAAACCCAAAAATTTCTTGGGGGGGGGGCTTAAAGGGAGTGTGGCGAAGTCAGGTAGGAGACCTGCGCATACTCCCTGACTTACCGTGGAGAGCGAGAGTACGGGCAGACACCGTGTTACGCAGTAGAGCGCATGGTGTCTCCTGTACGCGTGCATAGCCCGGTTCGGTACATTCCAGCTCCACGTATCGGGCGGGCTAGATTGAGCGTTGAGCCGATGTCATGAAGCCGGCCCCAACGCATCTGGCCACCAGTGCGTCTCCTCGGGCCGGCTTACATGGCACCAGCCTTACGATGGTGTCCCCGGTTCGCCTACATAGGCCGGTGCGGGTTATTCCACCTACCCGCACTGGTCGGCGCGACGGGGAGTATACAACCAGGTAAGGTTGGGCAGGCTCAGTGCTCAAGGGAGCCAGTACGCCTGCACGGTCCCGGTATTTTCCGGCGCCACCTCCCGCTCCAGCCCAGTACCACCAGTGCCTACACCACGCACCAGGCTTCCAGTGCGTCTCCAGAGCCCAGTTCCTCCTCCACGCACCCCACGCTGTGGTGCGTGTCTCCAGCCCATTACCACCAGTGCCTACACCACGCACCAAGCCTCCTGTGCGTTTCCAGAGGTCCTGTGCGTCCTGTTGCTGCTCCCCGCACTAGCCCTGAGATGCGTGTCCCCAGCCCGGTACCACCAGTTCCGGCACCACGCACTAGGCCTAATGTGCGTCTCAGGGTCCAGTATGCCCTGTTCCTTCTCCCCGCACTAGCCTGAAGGTGCGCCTTGCTCCGGTACCCGCTCCAGTTCCGGCACCACGCACCAGCCTACAGTGCGCCTCATCCGGCCAGAGCTGCCCGTCTACCCAGTTGCCATCTGAGCCATCCGTCTACCAGCGCCATCTGAGCATCCGTCTACCCAGCGCCATTGAGCATCCGTCTACCCAGCGCCGCCATCCTAGCCATCCGTATAACCCAGCGCCATCTGAGCCATCCGTCTGCACAGAGCCATTAGAGCCGCCCATCTGTCCCGAGCCGTCAGAGCCGTTCGTCAGTCAGGAGCCGCTAGAGCCGTTCGTTCTAGTTCAGGATCTGCCAGAGCCGCCAACCAGACAGGATCACCAGAGACGCAACAGAGGATATGCCAGAGCCGCCAACCACGACAGAGCCAGTTGCCGCCAACCAGACATGACAGCCAGAGTCCGCCGCCAGCCATGAGCAGCCAGAGCCGCCACGCCAGCCATGAGCAGCCAGAGCCGCCAGCCAGCCATGAGCAGCCAGAGCCGCCAGCCAGCCATGAGCAGGCCAGAGCCGCCAGCCAGCCATGAGCAGCCAGAGCCGCCAGCCAGCCATGAGCAGCCACACGGCGCCAGCCAGCCATGAGCAGCCAGAGCCGCCAGCCCAGCCCATGAGCAGCCAGAGCCGCAGCCAGCCATGAGCAGCCAGAGTCGCCGCCAAGCCATGACAGCCAGCAGCCATGAGCAGCCAGAGTCGCCAGCCAGCCATGAGCAGCCAGAGTCGCCAGCCAGCCATGAGCAGCCACGAGTCGCCCAGCCAGCCATGAGCAGCCAGAGTCCGCCAGCCAGCCATGAAGCAGCCAGAGTCGCCAGCCAGCCATAGAGCAGCCAGAGTCGCCAGCCAGCCATGAGCAGCCAGAGTCGGCCAGCCAGCCATGAGCAGCCAGAGCCGCCAGCCACGCGCATGAGCAGCCTGAGCAGCCAGCAGCCGCCAGCCAGCCATGAGCAGCCAGAGCCGCCAGCCACCATGAGCAGCCAGAGCCGCCAGCCAGCCATGAGCGCAGCCAGCCAGCCATGAGCAGCCAGAGCCGCCAGCCAGCCATGAGCAGCCAGAGGACCGCAGCCACGCATGAGCAGCCAAGCAGCAGCAGGCCAGCAGCAGCCATGAGCAGCCAGCCAGCCATGCAGCCACCAGAGTCGCCAGCCAGCCATGAGCAGCCAGAGTCGCCACCAGCCATGCAGCAGCCAGAGTCGCAGCCAGCCAGACCGCAGAGTAAGAGCCTCGCCAGCCAGCATGAGCAGCCAGAGTCGGCAGCCACGCATGAGCCAGCCAGAGTCGCCAGCTCAGCCAGAGCAGCCAGAGTCGCCAAGCCAGCCATGAGCAGCCAAGAGTCGCCAAGCCCAGCAGCCATGAGCAGCCAGAGTCGCCAGCCAGCAGGATCTACCAGAGACACTGAGCGGATATTCGACAATGCGTGGAGTGGGGCCACGTCCCGCACCCGAGCCGCCGCCATATTAAGGCCCACCCCGACCCTCCTTTATTTGTCAGCATTTTGCGGTCGGAGTCCGCACCTTTTGGGGGGGGGCTACTGTCACGCCCTGGCCTTAGTATTCTTTGGTTTCTTTATTATTTTAGTTAGGTCAGGGTGTGACATGGGGTATGTTTGTGTTTTTGTCTTGTCTTGGTGGTTGTAGTGGTCTAGGGGGATTTGTTAGAGTGTAATGGGTTTGGTGTTGAGTGAATGTTTCTTTGGAATTCTATGTTTGTGTCTAGTTTGTCTGTTCTATGTCCAGCCTATATGGTTCTCAATCAGAGGGCAGATGGTAATCGTTGTCCTGATTGAAGAATCATATATAGGAGGCTTGTTTTGTGTGGGATTTTGTGTGGTGTTTGTTTCCTGTCTCTGTGTTTGTGTTCTGCACCAGATAGGTCTGTATCGGTTTTCACGGTTTGTTATTTTGTTTGTTTGTTAGTGTTCACTTGTTCTTTTAATAAAACAGTTGAGCACTGGCTACGCTGCATTTTGGTCCTCTCCTTCCACCTCAGGAAAGAAAACCGTTACAAGAAGAGACAGTAGATCGAGCTTGGTCTGCCATAAATATATTAGAGACAGTAGATCTAGGCTGGCATGTCATAATATTAATAGAGACAGTAAATC
>NW_019946748.1:13257-22901 GCF_002910315.2 Salvelinus sp. IW2-2015
AAAAGCTGTCTGCCATAAATATATGTTAGACAGTTAATCTAGCTTGGTCTGTCATATAAATAAATTAGACAGTAGATCTAGCTGGTCTGTTCATAAAAAATATATTTAGACAGTAGATCTATCCTGGTCTGGGTGTCATTTAAAAGACAGTAGAGTAGCTGTTTCATAATATTATAAGACAGTAATGTAGTCTAGCTGTCTTCATAATAAATAGAGATAATGATCTAACTTGGTCTGTCATAATATAATAGAGCAGTAGATCTAGCATGGTCTGTCATAATAATTAGAGACTCTAGATTAGCTGGTCTGCTCATAATATAAAAGAGACAGGTAGAATCTAGCTGGTCTGTCATAATATAATAGATAACAGTAGATCTAGCATGGTCTTCATAATATAATTGAGAACAGTAGATTAGCTGGTCTGTTGAAATATTTAGAAGAGACAGTAGATCTAGCTGGTCTGTTCATAATATAATAGAGACAGTAAGATCTAGCTGCGTCTTTTGTAATATATAATTGAGACAGATAGATCTAGCTGTCTGCATAATATAATGAGATAGTAGATCTAGCTGGTCTTTCATAATATAATAGAGACAGTAGATCTAGCTGTCTGTTCATAATATAATTGAGACAGTAGATATAGCTGGTCTGTCATTAATATAATAGAAAGTAAATCTAGCTGGTCTGTCATAATATATAAGAGACAGTAGATGCTAGCTGTCTGTGCATAATATAAGAGAGACAGTAGTATCTAGCTGGTTCGTAATATAATAGAAGACGTAGATCTAGCAGGTTCTGTCATAATATAATAGACAGTAATCTAGCTGGTCTTTCATAATATAATAAGGACAGTATTTCTAGTTGCTGGTCTGTCATAAATAATGAGACAGTAGATCTAGCTGGTGTCGTAATATATTAGGACTGAGAATCTAGCTGGTCTGTCAAAATATAATAAGACAGTAGATCTAGCGGTCTGTAGTCATATAATTAAGACATAGATGTAGTGTCGTATAAATCAATAGGAATAGATATAGCTGGTCTGTCATATAATATAAGACAGCATCTAGCTGGTCTTCATAATATAATGAGACATAGATCTAGCTGGTCTTGTCATAATATCCAGAGACAGTAAATCTAGTGGTCTTCGTAATATAATAGAAGAAACTAGCTGGTCTGTCATAATATAATAGAGACAGTATATCTAGCTGGTCTGTCATATATAAAAGAGGACTAGTACTGTAATCTATAGCTGGTCTGTCATAAAATATTTAGACAGTGATTATCTCCTGGTCTGGTGTAATTATAAGACAGTAAGTAGCTGGTCATTGTAATATTCATAAAGACAGTAATTAGCTGGGCTGTTTTTTATAATATAATAGAGAGGTAGATCTAGCTGGTCTGTCATAATTAATAGAGACAGTAGATCTAGCTGGTCTGTTCTAAATATAATAGAGACTCTACATGTAGCTGGTCTGTCATAATAAAATTGAGACAGTAGATCTAGCTGCGTCTATCCTTGTATAATATTAATAGAGACAGTAGATCTAGCAGGTCTACATAATATATTAGACACTGTAGAGGTATTCATGGTCTGTTGAATATTAGAAAGACAGCAGATCTAGCTGGTTCTGTTATAATATAATAGATTACAGTAATCTAGCTGGTCTTTCGTAATAATAAATGAGGACAGTGATTTCTAGCTGGTCTGCCATAAATATAATTGAGATAGTAGATCTAGCTGGTCTGTCATAATATATTTGAGCACAGGTTAGATATAGATGGTCTGTACATAATTAATTGAGACAGTAGATATATGCATGGTTCTGTCATAATTAAATAGAGACAGTAGATGACTAGTAGGTCTATCTAAATACTTATTAGTGAACTGCTAGATGTAGCTGGTTGTGATTAATATTAAAGAGGCAAGTAGATCTAGCTGCGCTTTTCGTAATATAATTGAGACAGTAGATCTAGCGGTCTGTCATAATTATCAATATAGGAGACAGTGCATCTTAGCATGTCTGACATAATACATTAGAACGACGGTAGATGTATGGATGCTGTCATAATATCAATAGAGACATTAGATCTAGCCTGGTCTGTCATACTATAACTGACGACGAGTTAATCTAGCTGGTCTGTCCTAAAAAGAATAGAGACAAGTAGAATTCGAGCTGGTCTTTCGACTCAGCCATCAATAGAGACACGTAGATCTAGCATCGGACTGATAATCAATATAGATGAGATAGATCTATCAACTGCTTCTGGTCAATAATATAATAGACCACTTAAATCTAGCTGGAGCTTTACGTAATATAAATCGGAGACAGTATAACTCTAGCCTAGGTCTGTCGAATATAATACTATACAGTAGATGTTAGCTGTGTCTGACATGAATATATTCAGACGATAATAGCATTTCTAGAAGCTCGTGTCATAATAGTTATTGAGACAGTAGATCTAGCTGGTCTGTTCCGTAAGTATAATATATACCAGTCATCGATGTAGGCGAGTCTACGCACATGTTAACTATATTAAGGATAATGAATCAGAAGGTCTTTCCATAATATCAATTGCAATCTCCGAAGAGTAGATCAGCTGTCATGTCATAACATTCAGATAAGACATAGATCTAGTCTAGTCTCCTTTCATCAATCTAAATAAGAGACAGTAGAATCTAGCACTGCTCTATCATCAAGTCAACATTACGAGACGGGTTAGGACTGGTCTGTTATCGTCTTGCCAATACTTTCGCTATGACCCGAGCGTCAGATTAGCTGGTTCTGTCATAATATAATAGAGACAGTAGATCTAAGCTGGATCTGTCATTAACATAGTAGAGACAGTAGATCTAGCTGAGTCTTTCATAATAATAATAGAGACAGTAGATCTCTAAGCATGTTATCAATTAGAGACGGATAGATTAGATGGTCTGTCATCAATATTGTAGAGAGTAGATCTAGCTGGTTCTGTCATAGTAAAATAGAAGGACAGTAGATCTAGCTAGTCTTTCATAAATAATTAGAGACAGCTAGATCTAGCATGTCTGTCGATACAATATTGTAGAGAGTAATCTGATGGTCTGTCAATAATATAATAGAGACAGTAGATCTAAGCTGCGGTCTGTCATAATATAATAGAGACAGTAAGATCTAGCTGGTCTGTATCATAATATAATAGAGACAGTTAGATCTAGCTGGTCTGTCATAACATGATAGAATTAAGACAGTTAGATTCTAGCTGGTCTGTCATATAAAATAGTGAACAGTAGATCTAGCTGGTCTCATAATATAATAGAGACAGTTAGATCTAGCTGGTCTGTCCATATGTAAAATAGAGACAGTAGCTGTTCTGTCATAATTAATAGCAGTAGACTATGTCTGGTCTGTCGTAATCTATTAGAAACAATAGTCTTCATAATATTTTATAAATAATTAGATCTATCAGGTCTGTCATTATATATAAAAGAAACAGTAGAACTAGCTGTCTGCCATATATATGAATGGAGACAAATAGGTCTAGCTGGCAAAATCATAATATCATTGAGACAGTAGATCTAGCTGGTCTGTCATAATATATTAGAGACAGGTTAGATTCTAGTGGGCATGTCAATAAATATTATAGAGACAAGTAAATCTAAATGGTCTTTCGTAATATAATTGAGATAGTTAGATCTAGATTCGGTGTTGCCCAATAATATAATAAGAGACAGTAGATACAGCTTTTCTGTCATAATATATACAGACAGCTATATGTAGGCTGGTCTGTCATAATGATAATAAAAAAACCGTAGATGTAGCTGGTCTGTCATAATATCATTGAGACAGCTAGATATAGCTGGTCTGTTCAGTAATATATAGAGATACTTAGATCAAGCTTGTCTGTCATAATATAGTAGAGACAGAAGATCTAGCCGGTCTGTCATAATATAAAAATGACAGTAGATCTAGCTGGTCTGTCATAATATAATAAAGACATTAGATCTAGCAGGTCTGCCCATAACATCAAATAGAGACAGTAGATCTAGCTTTTCTGTCTTATCACATTAAGAGACAGCAATATAAGCTAGCTGGTCTGCCAAAATATAATTAGAGCAGTAGAATACAGCATTGTCTGTCGAATATAATAAAGACAAGATGTATCTAGTCTGTCATAATTGAAGACAGTAGATATAGCTGGTCTGTCATAATATAGAGAGACAGTAGATATAGCTGGTCTTTTCATAAATATAATTGAGACAGTATATCTAGCTGACTCTGTCATAATATAATAGAGACAGTAGATCTAGCTGGTCTGTCATAATAAATAGGACAGTAGATTCTAGATGGTCTGTCATAATATAGTAGAGCCAGTAAATCTAGCTTGTATTGTCAAATATAATTGAGACAGTAGATCAAAGCAGGTGTGTCATAAATATATTAGAGTAAATGTTGCTGGTCTGTCATACTATAATAGTGACAGTAGATCTGGCTGGTCTGTCATAACATAATTGAGACAGTATATATAGCTGGTCTGTCATATATATTGAGACAGTAGTTCTAAGCAGGTCTTGTCATAATTTAAAAAGACAGTAGATACTAGAAGGTTTGTCATAATATATTATAGACAGTAGATCTAGCTGGGTCCTGTTATAGTTTAACAAGACAAATAGATGTAGCTGTTCTGTCATAATATAGTATAGACAGTAGATTGGCTGGTCTGTCATCAATATAATGGTGACAGTAGATCTAGCTGGTTTGTTGTAAATAATAGAGACAGTAAATCTAGCTTGTCTGTCGTAATATAATTAAAGACAGTAGATGTTGCTGTCTTAGTAATGTAATAGAGATAATAGATCTAGCTGGTCTATCATAAATTAGTAGAGACAGGATGTAGCTGGTCTGTCATTGTATAATAGAGATAAATGATCTAGCTGGTCTGTCATAATATAATGTAGAGGCAGTAGATTTTAGACTGTTCTATATAATATAATTTACAGACAGTAGATCAAGCAGGTCTTGACATAATATTATAGAGAGTAAATGTTGCTGGTTTGTCATAAAAATATTGAGACAGTAGATCTAGCTGGTTTGTCATAAAATAATTGAGACAGTTAGATGTAGCTGGTCTGGCATAATAAATAGAGACAGTAAATCTAGCTGGTCTGTAGTAATATAATTGAGACAATAAATCTAGCTTGTCTGTCATAATATAGTAGAGACAGTTAGATCTAGCTGGTCTGTCATAATATAAAACAGACAGTAGATGTAGCTGGTCTGTCATAAAATAGTAGAGACAGTAGATCTATCTGTCTGTCGTAATATAATAGAAAAGGTAGATGTAGCTGGTCTGTCATAAAAATAATTGAGACAGTAGATCTAGCTGGTTTGTCATAAATTAATTGAGACAGTAGATGTAGCTGGTCGTCATAATATAATAACAGACAGTAGATATAGGCTGGTCTGTCAAAATATAATAAAGACAGTATTTCTAGCTGGTCTGTCATAATATAATAAGAGAGTTTATCTAGCTGGTATGTCATTAATATAATTGAGACAGTAGATCTAGCTGGTCTGTCATATTATAATTAGAGACAGTAGATCTAGCTGGTCTGTCATAAATAATAGAGGACATTAGATATAGCTGGTCTGTCATAATATAATTGAGAAGTAGATCTAGCTGGTCTGTCATAATAAATACTAGCAGACAGTAGATCTAGCTGGTCTGCATAATAATAAGAGACAGTAGATCTAGCTAGGTCTGTCATAATATAATAGAGACAGTAGATCTAGCTGGTCTGTCATAATATAATAGAGAATAGTTCTGCTGGTCTGTCGTCATATATTAAAACGTAAGATGTAGCTGGTCTGTAATAATATAATAAAGACAGTATTTTCTAGTTGGTCTGTCATAATATAATTTGAGACAGTAGATCTAAGCTGGTCTTGTCATAATATAATAAAGACAGTATTTCTTTGTCTGTATAATATAATTGAGACAGTAGATCTAGCTGGTTTGTCATTAAAATAATTGAGACGTAGATCTAGCTGGTCTGTCAAATATTAATAAAGACAGTAGATCTAGCTGGTCTGTCGTCATATAATTAAGACAGTACGATGTAGCTGTCTGTAAATAAGATATAGAGTATTAGATATAGGCGGTCTGTCAAAATATAATAAAGACAGTACTTCTAGCTGGTCTGTCATAATATCATTGAGACAGTAGATATAGCTGGTCTGTCATAATATAATAGAGATACTAGATCAAGCTTGTCTGTCATAATATAGTAGAGACAGAAGATCTAGCCGGTCTGTCATAATATAAAAATGACAGTAGATCTAGCTGGTCTGTCATAATATAATAAAGACAGTAGATCTAGCAGGTCTGCCATAACATAATAGAGACAGTAGATCTAGCTTTTCTGTCTTATCACATAAGAGACAGTATAGCTAGCTGGTCTGCCAAAATATAATAGAGACAGTAGATACAGCTTGTCTGTCGTAATATAATAAAGACAGAAGATGTATCTAGTCTGTCATAATTGAGACAGTAGATATAGCTGGTCTGTCATAATATAGAAGAGACAGTAGATATAGCTGGTCTTTCATAATATAATTGAGACAGTATATCTAGCTGATCTGTCATAATATAATAGAGACAGTAGATCTAGCTGGTCTGTCATAATATAATAGGGACAGTAGATCTAGATGGTCTGTCATAATATAGTAGAGCCAGTAGATCTAGCTTGTATGTCATAATATAATTGAGACAGTAGATCAAGCAGGTGTGTCATAATATATTAGAGTAAATGTTGCTGGTCTGTCATACTATAATAGTGACAGTAGATCTGGCTGGTCTGTCATAACATAATTGAGACAGTATATATAGCTGGTCTGTCATTATATAATTGAGACAGTAGTTCTAGCAGGTCTGTCATAATTTAAAAGAGACAGTAGATCTAGAAGGTTTGTCATAATATATTATAGACAGTAGATCTAGCTGGTCTGTTATAGTTTAACAGAGACAGTAGATGTAGCTGTTCTGTCATAATATAGTATAGACAGTAGATTTGGCTGGTCTGTCATAATATAATGGTGACAGTAGATCTAGCTGGTTTGTTGTAAAATAATAGAGACAGTAAATCTAGCTTGTCTGTCGTAATATAATAAAGACAGTAGATGTTGCTGGTCTGTAGTAATGTAATAGAGATAATAGATCTAGCTGGTCTATCATAAATTAGTAGAGACAGATGTAGCTGGTCTGTCATTGTATAATAGAGATAAATGATCTAGCTGGTCTGTCATAATATAATGTAGAGGCAGTAGATTTAGCTGTTCTATCATAATATAATACAGACAGTAGATCAAGCAGGTCTGACATAATATATTAGAGAGTAAATGTTGCTGGTTTGTCATAAAATTATTGAGACAGTAGATCTAGCTGGTTTGTCATAAAATAATTCTAACTGTTTGTATTATATTTGACAGACCAGCGTAAATCTACTGTCTCAATATATTTATGTACAAACCAGCATAGATCACGTGTCTCATAGGTGGAGGGATATAGACAGACCAACTGAAAATATCTGCTATTTATATTATGACAGAACCATCAGATGTGGGTCTACTGTGGCCGAGATATAAGTTATGACAGACCTGCTAGATCTACGTCTCAATTATATTACGAAAACCAGCTATATCTACTGCCTCTTTAATATTATCACGGACCAGCTACATCTAACAGTCTTTAATTATATGATAGACCTACTAGAGTCTACTGTCTCTATTATATTATGACAGACCAGCTATATCTACTGTCTCAATTATATGTATGACAGACCATCTAGTATCTACTGTCTCACAATATATTATGACAGACCAGCTAGATCTACTATCTCAATTATATTATGCAGGCCAGCTAGATCATCTGTCTCATTTATATTACAAAAAGACCAGCATAGATTTTACTGTCTCTATTATGATTATAACAGACCAGCTAGATCTGCTGTCTCTTCTAAATATTTCAACAGACCAGCTACATCTACAGTGTCTAATATATATGATAGACCTGCTAGATCTACTGTCTCTATTATATTATGACAGACCAGCTAGTTCTACTGTCTCTTCTATATTATGAAGACCAGCTACATCTAGAGTCTCTAATATGTTAGGACAGACCCTGCTAGATCTACACTGACTCTATTATATTATGACAGACCAGTTGGATCTATTATCTCTATTGTATTATAACAGTCCAGCTACATCTGCTGTCTTTATAATATTACAATGGACCAGCTACAATCTACTGTCTTTATTAAATATACACCAGACCAGGATAGATCAACTGTCTAAAATATTTTTATGACAGACCAGCTAGATCTACTGCCTCTTTTATAATATGACAGACCAGCTTATATAATACTGTCTCTCAATTAT
Source organism: Salvelinus sp. IW2-2015 (assembly GCF_002910315.2). Taxonomy (NCBI): domain Eukaryota; kingdom Metazoa; phylum Chordata; class Actinopteri; order Salmoniformes; family Salmonidae; genus Salvelinus; species Salvelinus sp. IW2-2015. The sequence continues at coordinate 21,672 of NW_019946748.1, forward strand.
TATTATGGCAGACCAGCTATGTCTACTGTCTGAATTAATATTACGAAAGACCACTAGATTTACTGTCTCTGGTATATTTATGACAGACCAGCTAGATCTACTGTCTCCAATTTATATTATGACAGACCAGCTAGAAGTACTGTCTTTATTATATTTTGACAGACCGCCTATATCGTAATATCTCTATTATCTGTATTACAGACCAGCTACATTCTACTGTCTTAATTATATGACGACAGACCAGCTAGATCTACTGTCTTTATATATTTTGACAGACCAGCTAGATCTACTGTCTCAATTATTTTATGACAAACCAGCTAGATCTACTGTCTCAATTATATTATGACAGACCAACTAGAAATACTGTCTTTATTATATTATGCACAGACCAAGCTAGATCTACTGTCTCAAATTATATTATGACAGACCAACTAGAAATACTTGTCTTTATTATATTATTACAGACCAGCTACATCTACTGTTTTCAATTATATACGACAGACCAGCAAGAACTAATCTCTATTATATTATGACAGACCAGCTAGATCTTTTTTACTGGTCTCTATATATATTATACAACAAGTCCCTCAGATCTACTGTCTCTTTATATTTATTGGCCAGACCAGCTAGATCTACTGTCGTAGTATATATGACAGACCAGCTAGATCTACTTCCTCAATTATATTAGACAAACCAGCGTATCTAATGTCTCTTTTTTATTATGACAGACCAGCTAGATATACTGTCTCTATTATAATATGACAGACCAGCTAGATCTACTGTCTCAATTATATTATGACATACCAGCTAGATAAACTCTCTCTATTATATTATGACAGACCAGCCTAGAAATACTGTCTTTATATATTTTGACAGACCAGCTATATCTACTGTCTGTATTATATTATGACAGACCAGCTACATCTACTGTCCAATGATTTTATGACAAACCAGCTAGATCTACTGTCTCCAGATTATTTATGACAGACCAGCTACATCTACCTTTTCTATTATATTTACGACAGACCAGATAGACTACTGTCTCTACATTTTATGACAAGACCAGCTACATCTACTGTCTGTTTATATTATGACAGACCACTAGATCTACTGTCTCTACTATATTATGACAGGACAAGCTAGATTTATTGTCTCAATTATATTACTACAGACCAGCTAGATTTACTGTCTCTATTATATTATCCAGACCAGCTACATCTACTTCTCAAT
>NW_019946748.1:28791-35608 GCF_002910315.2 Salvelinus sp. IW2-2015
CAAAGAGAGATAATAGATGAAAGTATGATATCTAGCTGCTATGATGGAAGCTATTATAACATGTCTGATGGCCTTGAGATAGAAGCTGTTTTTCAAGTCTCGTCGGTCCCAGCTTTGTATGCACCTGTTACTGACCTCTGGCCTTCTGGATGATTAGCAGGGTGAACAGCGCTCATGGACATTCGGGTGGTTTATGTCCTTGATTGAATCTTTTTGGCCTTCGCTGTGACATCGGGTGCTGGTGCCCCCAGTGATGAGTGTTGGAGACGTCCCTGCGGTGAGGTGCAAGTTGGCGTAGCCAGGCGGTGTATACAGCCTACATGGATGCTCTCATTGTGCATTCTGTAGATAGTTTGTGAGGGTTTAAGTGGGCCACGTGGCCACACATTTTTCAGCGCTTCTGAGGTTGAAGAGGCGCTGTTGCGCATTCTTCACCACACTGTCTCTGTGGTTGAACTATTTCAGCTATTGTCACTTGAGTGGGTTGAGTCTCTGACGTGATTCTCATTCCTGGTTGGCGCCCCACTCGGGTTCGGTGGCCGGTATGGGGTAAGATCTTCGTGGGCTAGTATCTGCAGCCTTGTGCTCATGGATGGTAAGTTGGTGGGTTGATGAGATATCCCTCTAAGTGGTGTGGGGGCCATGTGCTTTTTTGGGCAAAAGTGGGTGGGATTATATCCTACCTGGGTTGGCCCTGTCTGGGGGCAGTAGTCGGACAGGGCAGCATGTCTGCTTCGGCCCCTGCCTGTCTAAGCTCCAGTAAATTTAATGCTGCAAATAGTTTGTGTCGGGGGGATAGGGTAGTGCTGTTACCATCGTGAAGTATTTTCTGCCTGTCTTATCCAGGTGTTCCTGTGTGCAAGTTTAAGTATGCTTTCTCTCAATTCTCGTTCTCTGCTCTCTCTTTTCTCTTTCATCTTTCTCTGGATGGACCTGAGCGGCTAGGACCATCCCATGCCTCAGGACTACCTGGCATGATGACTCCTTGCTGTCCCCAGTCCACCTGGTCGATCCGCTGCTCCAGTTTCAACTGTTCTGCCTGCGGTTATGGAACCCTGACCTGTTCACCGGACGTGCTACCTGCTGTTTTCAACAATCGCTCTCTACCGCACCTGCTGTCTCTACCTCTGAATGATCGGCTATGAAAAGCCAACTGACATTTTCTCCTGAGGTGCTGACCTGTTGCACCTTCTACAACTACTGTGATTATTATTATTTGACCCTGCTGGTGATCTATGAACGTTTGAACATCTTGGCCATGTTCTGTTATAATCTCCACCCGGTACAGCCCTAGCCTGCTCTGAGGACGTGGCTAGGGATGCCGACTGGGCCAGCAGCCTTGCGAGGGTTAACACGTTTAAATATCTTACGTCGGCCATGGAGAAGGAGAGGGGGGTGGCTCAGTCCTTGTTAGTGGGCGGTGTTGATGGCACTGTTTTATCCTCAAAGCGGGCAAAAAAGGTGTTTAGTTTGTCTGGAAGCAAGACGTCGGTGTCCGTGACATGCCTGGTTTTATTTTTATAATCCTTGATTGTCTGTAGACCCTGCCACATACGTCTCGTGTCTGAGCCGTTGAACTGGGACTCCACTTTGTCTCTTTACTTACATTTTGCCTGTTTGATTGCCTTGCGGAGGGAATAACTACACTGTTTGTATTCGGCCATATCCCCAGTCACCTTGCCATGGTTAAATGCGGTGGTTCGCGCTTTCAGTTTTGCGCGAATGCTGCCATCTATCCACGGTTTCTGATTAGGGTAGTTCTAGTTGGGGTTTCTGGTTAGGGTAGGTTTTAATAATCACAGTGKGTACAACATCTCCTATGCACTTCCTTATAAACTCACTCCCGGTACCAGCGTCTAAATTTCTATAATTCTCTGAGGCTACCCGAAATATGTCCCAGTCCGCGAGATCAAACAATCTTGAAGCATGGATTCCGAATGGTCAGACCAGCATTTAAATGTCCTTGTCACAGGTACAACCTGTTTGAGTTTCTGCCTATATGATTGGAGGAGCAAAATGGAGTCGTGGTCAGAGGTTCTCGCTCTATTGTTGTTGTCCACATCCCATGTCCTTCTTTTGAACTGAGCAGCTATTTTTCCCTGTCACTATCCCTCCTTCGCCTTCTCATCCCCCTGGTAATCTCTTCATCCGTGTTATCTCTTCCCATCCCCTGTCACTAATCTCCTTCGCATTCCCGCTTGTTCTCTCTCTCTCTCTCTATCCATGCCCTGTTCTATCTCTTCCATCCCTGTCACTATCTCCTTTCCATCCTGTACTATCCCTCCTTCCATCCCTGTCTTATCTCTTCGCATCCTGTCATATCTCGCTTCCATCCTGTATCTCTCTCTCTCCTCTTCAATCCTGTTCTCCTTCTACTTTTGCTCGGCAAATGAGGTAAAAATGATCTGTTTTCATGCATGGAGGTAAAACACGAGATTGAATTTGCTCATAGCACTGGAGGGTAAACAAAACTGAATCTGTTTCCTCATAGCACTGAGGTAAACAAACTAGATCAGATGTTTCCGTCTATTATGCAGGTGAGCGTAAACAAACGGACTCTGTTTGCTCATAGCACTGAAGGTAAACAAAGGAGTCTGGTCTAGATGCCTATTAAAAACGGACGGTGTCACTGAGGGTGAGTAAACAAACGAGTCTGTTGCTCATAGCACTGGGTAAACAAAGCTGATTGTTGCTCCATGAGCCTGAGGTAACGAGCAACTGAATCTGTTTGGCTCATACGACTGAGGTAAACAAACGGATCTGTTGCTCCATAGACTGAGTGTAAACAAACGGAATTTGTTTTGGGGTTATTTAGAAACTTTGAGCAGAGTTAAAGACATAACTGAATTTGTATGCTCATAGCTAGATGGAGAGTAATATCTGAATCTGGACATACTGGGGATTAGACTCAATTCAGAGAGTACCTGAGGATAATAACGATAGACGGTAATCTTTGGAATAGAAAACGCGTGCACACTAACGATCAAATACAAGAATTGTTTTAAAGGATACCGTCTAAGAAGGAAGATAAGAGGAATATCAATAACGAATGGTCTCATTTAGAACATATAGATAGTTTTTGATACTCCTTACATATATTAAATAGAGAGAAATGAATGTCAGTTACTGCAAAGTCATTTCTATAGCTGGATAGTCGGAACTAGAAATCATAGTATTGTATAATTCAATTCATAATTTCTATTCTATATTTAATTAAATGCATTAAAATCTTCATTGTATCATATAAAATCATATTCATCATGAAATTGCACTCAATGGTATATGATGACGCTATAATTATCGCTATACATTCATTTGGTTTCATATCTAGGCATCATTATGTGAACGCCTTTGTTACCAATGATTGAGACTGAATGATCATGTTCATAGTAGACGATTCATACTATATAAATCAGTTCATTATCAACTCATAGTCTATACTTGACTTGAGTTGCATTAGCTTGGTATCTGTTTTCTGCTTTTGGTCTTCCAAGTAGAGAGATCTCTGTGTTGGGTATTTTGTAGTGTTTTTTGTTTAATTATAGTGTCACAAGATATTAATATAATTGTAATATTCAGTGATAATTTCAAATTTTTTTTTATATCTAATAGCATATTCAAGTTTAGAGAGAGATAATTGAAGATGGATTACAGGGCATCAGACTGAGGATGAGAAGAAACGACGAGACGACGAGAGAGTGGTTGGTGACTGATGACTGTGGACTGGATTGAGAGGTGGTCGTGGTAGAATTGGAGAGATGAGCGTTGAGAGGGCGATGATGACACTATGTAATTTATCGCGAATGAGATGAGGTGTGTAAGTTGATCAACGCTGAGTATGCGAGGTCTGTAGTTGAGATGAGAGAGAGGTGGTGTATTCGCGCACGGTGCGGGGCAGGTGGTAGGTCCATTCGAAGTCGTATGAGGCTAGGAGTATGGTGATGGTGGGCGCATGTGATGAGAGTTGGTGGTGGTGTGGTGGGTTTATGTTATCCGATTTGCGTGCTGGAGAGAGCGGAGAGTAGAGAGAGAGACAGACGACGCTGTCATGAGTATGGTAGGAGTAATGGACTGTAGATAAGCAGAGTCGGTATGGGTAGAAAAGTGGGTTGGTTGGTTACTTCAGCGGTGAGAGGACCATCGTAACAAGAATGTACTGCTGCGAAGAGAGAGGGAGGAAAATTGGGAATTGAAAAAGGCATATTGAGAGAGAGCACAAGGGTTCGTTGGCAGATGCCTGTTGGGCGCTGGTCTCTTATGGTTCCCGGTGTAGGCCGAGTGCTGATCTGTTGCTTGAAGTTGCAGAAGAGACTCATGAGAGACTGGAGTTGAGCTGCGTTTTGCTCAGGTACGGTGGGCATAGTGGGCGGGTGTGTGGGGTGTTGTGAGAGAGGGTCAAGAAAGACGGTCACACATAATGCTGGTAGTGCTTAACAGGCCTGCAGGGTTGACACAACTGCATAGAAGAAGGGCATATCATTTTATTATATGTTGTAACTAAGTCTTTTCTTTAAATTTACAGTTTGGATTTCACACAAGATTCCAACGGATAATAGGGGGTAGTCAGATTCCAACCCGGATAATAGGGGGTAGTCGAGTTCGCACACGGATAATACGGGGGTAAGTCAGATACACGGAATAATGAGGTAGTCAGATTTCCCAAGCGGATAATACGGGGGTTTAGTACAGATTCCAAGGATAATACGGGGGTAGTCAGATTCCACACGGGATATAGGGGTAGTCAGATTCCCCCGGATATACGGGGTAGTAGATTCGCACACGGATTTAGGGGGTAGTCAGATTACCACACGGATATACGGGGTAGTAGATTCCACACGGATTTATACGGGGGTAGTCAGATTCCCACAGATAATTAGGGGGTAGTCGATTCAACGGATAATACGGGGTAGTGCAGATTTTCCACCACGGATTATAGAACGGGGGTAGTCAGATTCCAAGGATAATCGGGGGTAGTCAGTTCCGGCACACGGTAATAGGGGGTAGTCAGATTCCACAACGGATAATACGGGGGTAGTCCAGATTCCCCAGCCGGATATACGGGGTAGTCAGTTCCAACGGATTATACGGGGTAGTCAGATTCCACACGGATAATAGGGGGTATGTCGATTCCAACGGATTATAACGGGGGTAAGTCATAAAGGATCACATTGAGCTGTATGGTGTGGTACAAATAGCACTTTATTCTGACAGGAACAGTTTGATGTTGAACACATGGCCTGACAGGAAGTTTGATGACGAACACCTGGCTGAAAGGGAAGTTTGATGTTGAACACCTGGCTGAAAGGACAGTTTGATGTTGCCCTGGCTGACAGACCAGTTTTGATGTTGAACCCCCTGGCCTGAAAGGATCAGTTTGATGTTGAACACTGGGCCTGAAAGAACAGTTTGATGTTGTAACATGGTGAAAGGAACAGTTTGATGTTGAACCTGGCCTGAAGGAACAGTTTGATGTTGAATTCCATGGCTGCAGGAACAGTTTGATGTTTGAACACTGGCTGACACAACGACTGCTGGCGCGTGAAGAAGCAGGGAAAGTGAGGGTGCAGAGGTGGTTCTGATTCTCTCTCAGCTTGACACAAAACATCCTAAAGAACGTTTGAAAAGTGGCGGGTACTCTGCTCTAGCACAGTCCCTACATCCAAACATGTGTGTAAAGAACAGGACAGTTTGTTGAAAAGATAGAAAGTAAATGAGTTCTAACTTTGTATGAACGAAAGAAATGTTGGTCAAATGGATGTGTAATTTTGACAGAAGCCTATATTTATTTACATTTAAAAAATGTAACTAGGCAGTAAGTTTAAGAAGCAATTCTTATTTACATTGAAGGCCTAAGAAAGTGGGTTTACCTGCTTTGTTCAGGGTGGCAGAACGACAGTATGTGTATATTGTCGCTGGGGGATTATCGTAGAACCTTCCAGTTACTTAGTCAGCTCTAATAGACTAGCAGCTGGTTACTAGTCAACGCTCTAACCATTAGGCTACTGCCTGGTTACTAGTCAACGCTCTAACACTAGGTACCAGCCACTACGGCACTTGGGCGCAATTTGATAAGATAAATTCTTATAAAAGTGAATGATTAAATAAGTGTGTAAAGACATTTGGCAAGCGGATTTGGCGAAGTATTGTAGAGGTGTCGTTAACCACACGTTTGGGTCGTAGCCTCTGAATATCTTTTTTCGAGCATTTGAAGGATTAGTTTTAAATCCTATGAAGCAAGCCCACTAAGAGATAGGACACGTTTTACCACATTCAATCAAGCCCATACAGAGTAGATAGAGCAATGTCTTCCACATCATACAAGCCACTAACAGAGAAGATAGACAAACGTTTCTCAATCAAACAGCCCATAGGCTAGATAGGACAACGGTATCTTCTCAATAAACCGCCCCACTAAGAGTTAGATAGACCAACGTTACATCAACAAGCCCATACAGAGTTAGATAGAACAAGTCTCTCAATACACAGCCCCACTACAGAGCTTGTAGGACCAAGGTTCTCTCACGTCACACAGCCATGACAGAGGCTGATAGAAAAAGTCTCTCTAGTAACACAGCCATAAGAGCTAGATAGAAAGTATCTGCTCACATAACACAGCACTACAGGGCTAGATAGACACGTCTCTCTCTGTAGTCATCAGCAGCACTAAGAGTAGGATAGAGCAGTATTCTACGTCAACACAGCCACTAAGAGTAGAATAGACAACGTTCTTCAGTCAACACAGCGATTAAGAGCTAGATAGACAACGTTCTCCCAGTCAACAAGACACTAAGAGTAGTAGAACAACGTTCTCTAGTCA
>NW_019946748.1:35633-40756 GCF_002910315.2 Salvelinus sp. IW2-2015
TGCTCATAGCACTGAGGTAAACAAACGGATCTGTTGCTCATAGCACTGAGGTAAACAAACTGATCTGTTGCTCATAGCACTGAGGTAAACAAACGAATCTGTTGCTCATAGCACTGAGGTAAACAAACGGATCTTGGAGTAGAAAGGTACATCAGACAAACAAGAATGTTTGGATACAGTTAGAACAAATATACAACGATGGTTCATTAGAATCATAGGAGTTTTAATCTTCATTATCACCATCAATATCATCATCATCATAATATTCATCAGTATCATCATCACAATCATAATCTTCATCATTATCATCATCATCATCACAATCTTCATCATCACCACAATCATTATCATCATCACCATSATTAGCGATATCAATTATAGTCACCATCATCTTCATCATCATCATCACCATCCTCTTCATCATTAGCGAAATCAATCATAGTCTTCATCATAATCATCATCATCATCATCATCAGTTACATTCTCATCGTTTCTGTTCGATGAAATACTTGTATAGTATTTATTTTCTTTTTTTATAATATAATATGTATCATCCATTTCAATCTTTTTTTACATAAGAATAAAGTTTAGAAGAAGAATTAAGAATTTACAGCATCAGACTGGGAGAGACAGAAAGAAAGAGCGAGAGAGGTGGTGGTGATGATGATGATGGAGAGAGAGGTGGTGGTGGTGATGGAGAGAGAGGTGATGGTGGTGATGATGATGGAGAGAGAGGTGGTAATGATGATGATGATGATGGAGAGAGAGGTGGTGATGGAGAGAGCGAGAGAGGTGGTGGTAATGATGATGATGATGATGGAGAGAGTGAGAGTGGTGGTGGTGGTGGTAATGATGATGATGGAGAGAGCGAGAGAGAGAGCGCACGAGCGCGTTGAGTTGGTAGAGCATGGCATGTGTAACGCCAGGGTACTGGGTTTCATTCCCGGGACCACCCATACGTAAATGTATGCATGCATGACAGTAAGTGGCATTGGAAAAAAGGCATATTGAGAGAGACAACGAGAAGACCCCAGTAGGCTGGTTCTTCTCCGGTAGGGTGTGTCGTACTGAATGCAGAGAGACAACGAGAAGACCCCAGTAGGCTGGTTCTTCTCCGGTAGGGTGTGTCGTACCGAATGCAGAGAGACAGACATAATGGTAGCCTGGAGTATGAAAACACCAACTGCATCAGAAGAATTGCCATTTCATCTTTTATTATCATGTTGTAACTAAGTCTCTTTCTTTTTAATCTTACAGTTTGGATCTTCACACAAGATTCCCACACGGATAATACGGGGGTAGTCAGATTCCCACACGGATAATACGGGGGTAGTCAGATTCCCACACGGATAATACGGGGGTAGTCAGGTTGAGATAATCGACTTGGTTTTTTATTTTCATAAATATCCTATCTGAATATAGTTGATATTGTTCTAGTACAATATGGTATGTTGCCATCATACGAAGGTGGCAATTTTTGTAGTTGTAGGACGTTCTGATGAAATATGGGCATAGGCATACTTATAGTTTAGCGTTTATATTTGACTGCGAGTGTTAAGATGCGCTTGCGGAGGGAATTAAATATAGCACTGTTATGTTATTGCGGTGCCATTATCTTGGCAGAAAGGGTCAAAGCTGGCTAATGGGTCCAATTTGGTTTAATCACATGCGGGAGACGGGTTGCGTTCAGAGATTCTAATGCGGGAGAAATGCTGCATCTATCAGGGTTTTTCTGATTAAGGGTAGTTTAGTTGGGGTTTCTGGTTAGGGTAGGTTTTATTAATAGTGGGTACAACTTTATGCAATTCCTTATAAACTAATCCCCGGTACGAGGTCGTAATTTTATCATTTCTCTGTTTAGGCTACCGAAATATGTCAGTGAGAGATAAACAATCTTGGCATTGGGGGATTTTCGATGGTCAACCAGATTTAAATGTCTTGTCAGCAGGTTACAACTGTTTTGAGTTTCCTGCTATATGATTGGAGGTAGAAAATGGAGTCGTGGTCAGAGGTTTCGCTCCTATTGTTTGTTGTCAATCCCATGTCCTTCTTTGAAGCTGAGCGTATTTTTTTCCCTGTCATATCCCTGCCTTCTCATCCCCCTGGTAATCTCTTCATCCGTGTTATCTCTTCCCATCCCCTGTCACTAATCTCCTTCGCATTCCCGCTTGTTCTCTCTCTCTCTCTCTATCCATGCCCTGTTCTATCTCTTCCATCCCTGTCACTATCTCCTTTCCATCCTGTACTATCCCTCCTTCCATCCCTGTCTTATCTCTTCGCATCCTGTCATATCTCGCTTCCATCCTGTATCTCTCTCTCTCCTCTTCAATCCTGTTCTCCTTCTACTTTTGCTCGGCAAATGAGGTAAAAATGATCTGTTTTCATGCATGGAGGTAAAAACGGATTGTTTTGCTCATAGCACTGAGGTAAACACTGATTGTTTCCTCATAGACTGAGGTAAACAAACTGATATGTTTTCCTCATAGCACTGAGCGTAACAAACGGATGCTGTTGCTCATAGACTGGAGGTAAACAAAGGATCTGTTTGCCTTATGAGACTGAGTAAACAAACTGATCTGTTGCTCATAGCAGTGGGTAAACAAAGCGGATTGTTGCTCCAATAGCCTGGAGGTAAACAACTGATCTGTTGCTCATAGACTGAGGTAAACATAACGGATCTGTTGCTCCATAGACTGAGTGTAAACAAACGGAATTTGTTTTGGGGTTATTTAGAAACTTTGAGCAGAGTTAAAGACATAACTGAATTTGTATGCTCATAGCTAGATGGAGAGTAATATCTGAATCTGGACATACTGGGGATTAGACTCAATTCAGAGAGTACCTGAGGATAATAACGATAGACGGTAATCTTTGGAATAGAAAACGCGTGCACACTAACGATCAAATACAAGAATTGTTTTAAAGGATACCGTCTAAGAAGGAAGATAAGAGGAATATCAATAACGAATGGTCTCATTTAGAACATATAGATAGTTTTTGATACTCCTTACATATATTAAATAGAGAGAAATGAATGTCAGTTACTGCAAAGTCATTTCTATAGCTGGATAGTCGGAACTAGAAATCATAGTATTGTATAATTCAATTCATAATTTCTATTCTATATTTAATTAAATGCATTAAAATCTTCATTGTATCATATAAAATCATATTCATCATGAAATTGCACTCAATGGTATATGATGACGCTATAATTATCGCTATACATTCATTTGGTTTCATATCTAGGCATCATTATGTGAACGCCTTTGTTACCAATGATTGAGACTGAATGATCATGTTCATAGTAGACGATTCATACTATATAAATCAGTTCATTATCAACTCATAGTCTATACTTGACTTGAGTTGCATTAGCTTGGTATCTGTTTTCTGCTTTTGGTCTTCCAAGTAGAGAGATCTCTGTGTTGGGTATTTTGTAGTGTTTTTTGTTTAATTATAGTGTCACAAGATATTAATATAATTGTAATATTCAGTGATAATTTCAAATTTTTTTTTATATCTAATAGCATATTCAAGTTTAGAGAGAGATAATTGAAGATGGATTACAGGGCATCAGACTGAGGATGAGAAGAAACGACGAGACGACGAGAGAGTGGTTGGTGACTGATGACTGTGGACTGGATTGAGAGGTGGTCGTGGTAGAATTGGAGAGATGAGCGTTGAGAGGGCGATGATGACACTATGTAATTTATCGCGAATGAGATGAGGTGTGTAAGTTGATCAACGCTGAGTATGCGAGGTCTGTAGTTGAGATGAGAGAGAGGTGGTGTATTCGCGCACGGTGCGGGGCAGGTGGTAGGTCCATTCGAAGTCGTATGAGGCTAGGAGTATGGTGATGGTGGGCGCATGTGATGAGAGTTGGTGGTGGTGTGGTGGGTTTATGTTATCCGATTTGCGTGCTGGAGAGAGCGGAGAGTAGAGAGAGAGACAGACGACGCTGTCATGAGTATGGTAGGAGTAATGGACTGTAGATAAGCAGAGTCGGTATGGGTAGAAAAGTGGGTTGGTTGGTTACTTCAGCGGTGAGAGGACCATCGTAACAAGAATGTACTGCTGCGAAGAGAGAGGGAGGAAAATTGGGAATTGAAAAAGGCATATTGAGAGAGAGCACAAGGGTTCGTTGGCAGATGCCTGTTGGGCGCTGGTCTCTTATGGTTCCCGGTGTAGGCCGAGTGCTGATCTGTTGCTTGAAGTTGCAGAAGAGACTCATGAGAGACTGGAGTTGAGCTGCGTTTTGCTCAGGTACGGTGGGCATAGTGGGCGGGTGTGTGGGGTGTTGTGAGAGAGGGTCAAGAAAGACGGTCACACATAATGCTGGTAGTGCTTAACAGGCCTGCAGGGTTGACACAACTGCATCAGAAGAATGCATCATCATTTTTATTATCATGTTGTAACTAAGTTTTTCTTTAATTTTACAGTTTGGATTTCACACAGATTCCACACCGGATATAGGGGTAGTCAGATTCCACACCGGTAATACGGGGTAGTCGAGATTCGCACACGGATAATACGGGGGTAGTCAGATCACACGGATAAAGGGGGTAGTCAGATTCCGCAAGCGGATAATACGGGGGTTAGTCAGATTCCACAGGATAATACGGGGGTAGTCAAGATTCCACACGGGATAATAGGGGTAGTCAGTATTCCCCACGGATAATACGGGTAGTCAGATTCCACACGGATTTACGGGGGTAGTCAGATTCCACACGGATATACGGGGTAGTAGATTCCACACGGAGTCTTAATACGGGGGTAGTCAGATTCCCACAGTAATAGGGGGTAGTCGATTCACGGATATACGGGGTAGTCAGATTCCACCACGGATATACGGGGGTAGTCAGATTCCCACACGGATAATCGGGGTAGTCAGATTCCCACACGGTAATAGGGGGTAGTCAGATTCCACAACGGATAATACGGGGGTAGTCCAGATTCCCACAGCCGGAATACGGGTAGTCAGTTCCAACGGATTATACGGGGTAGTCAGATTCCCCACGGATAATAGGGGGTATGTCGATTCCAACGGATTATAACGGGGGTAAGTCATAAAGGATCACATTGAGCTGTATGGTGTGGTACAAATAGCACTTTATTCTGAC
>NW_019946748.1:40781-43194 GCF_002910315.2 Salvelinus sp. IW2-2015
AGGAACAGTTTGATGTTGAACACCTGGCCTGACAGGAACAGTTTGATGACGAACACCTGGCCTGAAAGGGACAGTTTGATGTTGAACACCTGGCCTGAAAGGAACAGTTTGATGTTGAACACCTGGCCTGACAGCAACAGTTTGATGTTGAACACCTGGCCTGAAAGGATCAGTTTGATGTTGAACACCTGGCCTGAAAGGAACAGTTTGATGTTGAACACCTGGCCTGAAAGGAACAGTTTGATGTTGAACACCTGGCCTGACAGGAACAGTTTGATGTTGAACACCTGGCCTGACAGGAACAGTTTGATGTTGAACACCTGGCCTGACACCAAACGACTGCCTGGCCCTGTGACAGAGCAGGGAAGTGAGGGTGCAGAGCAGCTAGCGTTCTGATTCTCTCTCTCAGCTTCGACACAAAACATCCTACAGACGTTTGAAAAGTGCGGTACCTCCTGCTCCTAGCACAGTCTACCATCCAAACATGTGTGTAAAGAAACAAGACAGTTGTTGAAAAGATAGAAACGTAAATGAGTTCTAACTATTGTATGACGAAAGAACATGTTGCGTCCCAAATGGCACTGTGTATTTTGACCAGAAGCCTATATTTAATTACATTTAAAAAAATGTAACTAGGCAAGTAAGTTAAGAACAAATTCTTATTTACATTGACGGCCTAAGAACAGTGGGTTAACTGCTTTGTTCAGGTGCAGAACGACAGATGTGTATCTTGTCAGCTCGGGGGATTCCATCTAGCAACCTTCCAGTTACTAGTCCAACGCTCTAACCACTAGACTACCAGCTGGTTACTAGTCCAACGCTCTAACCACTAGGCTACCTGCTGGTTACTAGTCCAACGCTCTAACCACTAGGCTACCAGCCACCTACGGCCACTTGGGACGCAATCTTGATAAGATCAAATCTCTTATAACAAGTGAATGAATTAAATAAGTGTGTAAAAACATGCAGCGGATTGAGAGTATTGTAGAGGTGTTGTTAACCACACCAGTTTGGGTCGTCAGCCTCTGAATATCTTTCTTCTACGCAGCATGTTGACAGGATCTAGTTTTAATCCTATGACAGCACAGCCCCACTACAGAGATAGACAACGTCTCTCCCACATCATCACAGCCCCACTACAGCGCTAGATAGACAACGTCTCTCTCACGTCAACACAGCCCCACTACAGAGCTAGATAGACAACGTCTCTCTCACGTCAACACAGCCCCACTACAGAGNCGTCAACACAGCCCCACTACAGAGCTAGATAGACAACGTCTCTCTCACGTCAACACAGCCCCACTACAGAGCTAGATAGACAACGTCTCTCTCACATCATCACAGCCCCACTACAGAGCTAGATAGACAACGTCTCTCTCACGTCATCACAGCCCCACTACAGAGCTAGAAATCAGACACGTTGGCTCGATTCACAACATGTGTAGCTTTAATTTGGTGTCTTTCGTGTGTGATTTCATGAAAGATAGATTTTTATAGTAATATATTTGAATTTGGCGCGCTACATTTTTTCTGGCTTTTTGCCAAGTGGGACGCTACCGTCCCACATATCCCAGAGAAGTTAAAGAGCTCAGATTTAAAGTGAGCTCCTTTAAAAAAAAAATTGATCTTGCCTCAGGAAGCAGATTGTACAGTCAACTTTCCTGCCAGTTCTTGGCTATGGTGACACCATTTACCAGAATGCAGCAGCCACTACTCTTAACCCTTTAGATGCCATCTACCACRGCGCCATTCACTTTATCACAGGTGACAGTTTTAATACCACGGCATCCTGTATCAAAAGGTTSGCTGGTCCTCATTAAAGCCAAGGTGATCGCTTCATTACTCCCCTTTGTTTACAAAGCTCTACTACACAAGCTTCTGACGTAACCTACATTCGCTGATAAAATATTTTAAAAACGTGATAGCAAACCCGTTCACAAGGTTGCTTAACTCTTGAGTTTCCTGGGGTCTCCATCGAACTAGGTAAATCCCGTTTTAGTTGTAAAGCACCTCGTTGCTGGAACCAACTACACAATACATTACAATAGGATGTTCTGGGACCTTCCTATTGAGGAATTGAATTGTTTTTCTTGAGTATTGTATTTGACTGGTTTTATATTGGATAATATTTTTGGGGGGATATTGTCTTTGAAATTGTATATGCAGGACTTGTGAAAGAGACCATGTTGACTACCTACTTAAATAAAAGGTACAATACAAGTCAACCGAGTACACAGCACTCATGTTCCTCTGTAGCAGGAGGTCCAGTCCTCAGAGCCTGATTGGTGACACACTCCAGCCCMAGCTAACACACCTGACTGCTATAATCAACCAATCATGTGCTTCAGTTGGGAATGCAAATTAGTTTTAATCAGGTGTTCCGGGGGCAAAAGTGTGACACCAATCAGGCCTC
>NW_019946748.1:44619-48947 GCF_002910315.2 Salvelinus sp. IW2-2015
TGACTGGTCCCCATACCTGGTCTGCCTGGTTCCCTATACCTGGTCTGGCCGGGTCCCCTATACCTGGTCTGGTGGGGTCCCTATACTGGTCTGCCTGGTCCCCTATACCTGGTCTGCCTGGTCCTCTATACTGGTCTGTCTGGTCTTCTATACCTGGTCTGGCTTGGTCCTCTATACCTGTTCTGTCTGGTCCCTATACCTGGTCTGGCTGGGTCCTCTATACCTGGTCTGCCTGGTCCTCTATACCTGGTCTGACTGGTCCCTACCTGGTCTGGCGGTCCCCTATACCTGTCTGCCTGGTTCCCTATACCTGGTCTGACTGGTCCCAGACCAGGTATAGGGAACCAGGCAGACCAGGTATAGGGGACCCGCCAGACCAGGTATAGGGGACCAGCCAGACCAGGTATAGAGGACCAGACAGACCAGGTATAGAGGACAAGGCAGACCAGGTATAGGGGACCAGTCAGACCAGGTATAGGGAACCAGACAGACCAGGTATAGGGAACGAGACAGACCAGGTATAGGGAACCAGACAGACCAGGTWTMGGGGACCAGACAGTTGCCAAGCTGCACATGACTGTGAATAAGTAAGTTCTCCGTTCATAGCACTTGCAAGAGGTCCACATCCAGGGACTGATCATGACATGATGAGCAAATAAGACAACACGTTGACTATAGACTGACTACTACTATAGTGTGTAACACTACAACGCTTTACCAAGGAACTGAAGAACTAAACAGGAAGCTATAGATCCCCGAGGGTGCGTCCCAATTAACACCCGAGGGTGCGTCCCAATTAACACCCTTATAAACTCTGAGAAGTAAAAGGTGCATGGAAGAACCTTTTGGGTTGCCGCACACTGGCAGAATCTTTCCCGTTGTAAAAAAGGTTCCTTAAGGAATCCCTCTCTCCCGCGCAGGAACCAATCAAAGGACACCTGACGCGTTTTGATAAATCTCGCTCATTTTTCAAAATAAAAGCTTGAAACTATGTCTAAAGCCCGGTCACAGCCTGAGGAAGCCATTGGAAAAGGAATCTGGTTGATACCCCTTTAAATGGAGGAGGGGCAGTCAATGGAACAGGGATCTTTCCAAATAAAAGGCACTTCCGGGTTGGAGTTCCTCAGGTTTTCGCCTGCAAAATCAGTTCTGTTATACTCACAGACAATATTTTGACAGTTTTGGAAACTTTAGAGTGTTTTCTATCCTTTTAGCTTGTCTTTGGACAGCGCTGGCCTTCTTCCCGTGGTGTCCTCTTGGCGCAATTCCACTTTTATCACAGGGTGGGACAGTTTTTAATACACGGGCACCTGTATCAAAGTTGGGCTGGTCGCTCATTAAAGCAAGGGTGATCGGCTTATTACTCCCTTGTGTTTTACAAAGCCTACTAGCAGGTCTGAGTAACTAACATCTCGCGATAATAATGATTTTTAAAAACGCTGTAGCAAACTCCGTTCACAAGGTTGCTTAACTCTTGAGTTTTCTGGGGTCTCCATCGAATAGGTAATCCGTTTTCGTTTGTAAAGCACCTCGTTGCTGGAACAACAACATAATTCCTAGGATGTTTCTGGGACTTCCTATGAGGGAATTGATTGTTTTCTTGAGTATTGTAATTGCTGGTTTTATATTGGCTTAATATTTTTGGGGGGATTTGTCTTTTGAAAATTGTAAATAGTGCAGGACTTGTGAAAGAGAACGCATGTTTGACTTACTACTAAATAACAGGTACAATACAAGTCACAGAGTACCAGCCTCATGTTCCTCTGTAGCAGGAGGTCAGTCCTCAGAGCATGATTGGTGACAAGTCCCCAGCTACACTGACTGTTCGATCAACCAATCATGTGCTTCGTTGGGAATGCAATAGTTTTTAAATAGGTTGTTTCCGGGGGCAAAAGTGTGACACCAATCAGGCCTCTGGGAAGGGAGTGGTCCATCCCTAATCAAACATTCTCTACCAGATAGGTATAGGGACTAGACAGAAGGCCGGTATAGAGGACCAGGCGACCAGGTATAGGGAAAGGGAGAGCAGGTATAGGGGACCCGCCAGACTAGGTATAAGGGGCCAGCCAGACCAGGTATAGAACCACCAGACCAGGCTATAAGACCAGACAGACCAGTATAGGCGTGCAGTAGACAAGGTATAGGGACGCCACCACCACGAGATGGACAGCCAGACAGTATAGGACTCGTCAGACCAGTATAGGGAACAGGCAGACAGGTATAGGGACCAGCCAGACAAGGTATAGGGAACCAGGCAGACCAGGTTAGAGTGGACCAGCCAGACAGGTATAGGGAACAGGCAGACCAGGTATGGGACAGTCAGACCAGGTATAGGAGAAACCAGGCAGACAGGCTTAGGACCGCCAGACCAGGTATAGGGGAACAGCAGACCAGATAAGGGACCCACAGACAGGTATCAGAGGACGCAGACCAGACAGTATAGGGGACCAGCTAGACAGGTAGGGACCGGCAGGACCCAGACAGAACGCAGTCAGCGTAGAGACACAACAGACTATGACGCAGACCAGGTATAGACGAAGAAGTATACACAGCCAGACAGATGAGACAGACAGCCAGGTAAGACAAGGACCAGTAGGGACAGCACTTGAACCAGCAGACCAGATGTAAGACAGCAGGACCAGCTTATGGACCAGCAGCCGTATAGGGACAGCACAGACCAGTTTTAATGGGAACCAGCAGACCAGGTATAAGGGGACGCAGACCAGGTAATAGGGACCAGTAGCAGACCAGGTATAGAGGACCAGGCAGACCAGGTATAGAGGACCAGCCAGACCAGGTATAGGGACCAGACAGAACAGGTATAAGAGGACAGCCAGACCAGGTATAGAGACCAGACAGACCAGTATAGAGGACCAGGCAGACCAGTATAGGGACCAGCAGACCAGTATAGGGACCCACAGACCAGGTATAGGGGCCGCCCAGACAGGTATACGAACCAGCAGACCAGGTAAGGGAACCAGTCAGACCAGGTATATGGGAACAGCAACAGGTTGGACCGCCAGGCCAGGTATAGGGACCAGCCAGACCAGTATAGCGCGACCAGACAGACACAGGTATAGAGGACAAGGCAGTCCAGGTATAGGGGAACCAGTCAGACCAGTATGGGAACCAGACAGACCAGGTAAGGAACAGACGACAGTAAGACCAGGACAGACCAGGTATAGGGGACCAGACAGTTGCCAAGCTGCACATGACTGTGAATAAGTATGTTTCCGTTCATAGCACTTGCAAGAAGTCCACATCCAGGGCTGATCATGACATGATGAGCAAATAAGACAACACGTTGACTATAGACTGACTACTACTATAGTGTGTAACACTAACGGCTTTACCAAGGAACTGAAGAACTAAACAGGAAGCTATAGATCCCCGAGGCTGCGTCCAATTAACACCCATGACTACCCTTATAAACTCTAGAAGTAAAAGGTGCATGGAAGAACTTTGGGTTGCCGCACAATGGCAGAATCTTTCCGTTGTAAAAAAGGTTCCTTAAGGAATCCCTCTCTCCGGCGCAGCACCAATCAAAGACACCTGACGCGTTTTAAATCTCGCTCATTTTTCAAAATAAAAGCTTGAAACTATGTCTAAAGCCCTGGTCACAGCCTGAGGAAAGCCATTGGAAAGGAATCTGTTGATACCCTTTAAATGGAGGAGGGCAGTCAATGGAACAGGGATCTTTCCAAATAAAACGCACTTCGGTTGGGTTTCTCAGGTTTTCGCCTGCAAAATCAGTTCTGTTATACTCACAGACAATATTTTGACAGTTTGGAAACTTTAGAGTGTTTTCTATCTTATCTGTCAATTATATGCATATTCTAATATCTGGGCTGAGAAATAGTCGTTTACCTTGGGAACATTATTTTTCCAAACATAAAAATTCTGCCGCTAGCTGAAAGAGGTTAAACCTCTTCTGGAGTAGGCGGGACGCTGGCGTCCCACTTGGCAATAGCCAGGGAAATTAGAGCGCCAAATTCAAAATAATGATTAAATCAAACTTTCATTAAATCACACATATAAGATACAAATTAGAGCTACACTCGTTGTGAATCAAGCCAACATGTCAGATTTCAAAAAGGCTTTCGGCGAAAGCATAAGATGCTATTATCTGACTGCATAGGAACAGTAAACAAAGAGAGTAGCAATTTCAACACTGCAGCAAGACAACAAAACGCAGAAATAAAATATAAATCATCGCCCATAAATGTCCCATATTATGTCCCATAAACATCACAAATGGTCTTTTGTCGATTAATTCCGTCCATATATGTCCAAAATGTCATTATTTGGTGCGTTGATGCCAGAAAAAC
>NW_019946748.1:48972-56173 GCF_002910315.2 Salvelinus sp. IW2-2015
ATCCTTATCTGTCAATTATATGCATATTCTAATACTGGGCCTGAGAAATAGTCCGTTTACCTTGGGAACATTATTTTTCCAAACATAAAAATCTGCCCGCTAGCTGAAAGAGGTTAAACCTCTCTGGAAGGTGGGACGCTGGCGTCCCACTTGCCAATAGCCAGGGAAATTAGAGCGCCAAATTCAAAATAATGATATAAATCAAACTTTCATTAAATCACACATATAAGATACAAATTAGAGCTACACTCGTTGTGAATCAAGCCAACATGTCAGATTTCAAAAAGGCTTTCGGCGAAAGCATAAGATGCTATTATCTGATGCTAGGCACAACAGTAAACAAAGAGAGTAGCAATTTCAACACTGCAGCAAGACAACAAAACGCAGAAATAAAATATAAATCATGCCCATAAATGTCCCATATTATGTTCCCATAAACATCACAAATGGTCTTTTGTCGATTAATTCCGTCCATATATGGCCAAAATGTCATTATTTGGTGCGTATTGATCCAGAAAAATCAGCTTCCAATATTGCGCAACGCACTACAAAATATCTCAAAAATTACCGTCAACTTTGCCAAAACATTTCAAACTACTTTGTAATACAACTTAAGTATTTGTAAACGTTAATAACGATCAAATTGAAGACGTCTATCTGTTTTCAATACAGGAGGTCAACAAACTAATGCCTACTTTCTAGTCTTGCGCAACTCTCAAACAGTACACATAACGTTACACTGTTCCAGATGGCCGTTCTTCTTCATTGCACAAAGGAATAACCTCCACGCTATCTTCAAAGACTGGGACATCAGTGGAACGTAGGAACTGCAAACAGGATGATTAGAAAATCTAGTATTCATATGAAACCTCATTGAACAGACGGTGACCAACAAAAAAAATATGAAGGTTAGTCCTCGGGGGTTTGTCCTGCCTACATAAGTTCTGTGATACTATCACAAGACATGATTCAAACAGTTTTAGAAACTTCGAGAGTGTTTTTCTATCCAAATCTACTAATACAATGCATATCTTATAATCTGGAGATGAGTAGAAGATGTTGAAAGTTGGGCACGCTATTATCCAGAAAGTGGAAAATGCTCCCTCTAAGAGTTGTGTCGACAGGGGTTCTTGAGGATTGTCCAGGATGTCCTAAGAACTGCAGGAGGTCCTTGCAGATCTCAGGTTCCTTGAGATCTGCAGGCTGAAGTCTGGGTTCGGTCCTTGAGATCTGCCAGGGGTTCCTTAATGACTCCAGGTGTTCCTTTAGATCTGAGGGTCTTGAATTCCCAGGGGTCTGGATCCGGTTTTTGAGAGATCTGGGTTTCGAGGTCTGGTACCTTGAAGGATCTAGGGTCGATCTGCAGGGGTTCCTTGGTAGGGGTCTATGACTGGCTTAGGTGCAGGGTTCCTTGAAGCTCTGCAGGGGTCTTTGAGATCTCCAGGGCGTTCTTGAAGATCTCAGGTCCTGACGCAGGGTTCTTGAGGATCTGCAGGGGTTCCTTGAAGAAGTCCGTGTTCTTGAAAATCTCAGCGTTCCTTTAATGAGCTGCCAGACTAACAGGGTCCTCTTGGAGGATCTGCAGGGGTTCCTTGAGGAAGTCAGGGGTCCTCTGAAAGATCTCCAGGGGTTCCTTGGAGCATCTGCAGGGGTTCTTGAGGAGTCAATTGTCTAGAGGATCGCAGTTACCTGAGCATGCCAGGGTTCCTTAGAGTCCAGGGTCTGGACTTCCAGGGGTTCGGATTCGGGTCTAGACAGGGGTTCCTTGAAGTTCGTCAAGATCTCCAGGGTTCCTTAATAGACCCAGGGGTTCTGAGGACGCAGGGGTTCCTTGAGATCTCCAGGGTTCCTTTAATGAGTCCACGGGTTCCTTGAGATCTGCAGGGGTTCCTTTGAGGTCTCCAGGGATTCCTTGATGGAGCTGCAGGGGTTCCTTGAGGATCTGCAGGGGTTTTTAATGCTCCAGGCGTTCCTGAGATCTTGCAGGGGTTCCTTGAAGACTAGGGTTCCTAGATTGCAGGTTCCTTGAAAGGATCTCAGCGGTCTTATTGAGCGCTGCAGGGTTCCTTGAGATCTGCAGGGTTCTCTTACTTAAGGTTTTAAGTCCAGGGTCCTAGAAATTCAGGGTTCCTTATCTCGGACGAGGATCTGCAGGGTTCGCTTGGGATAGGTTACTGGCTTGAATGCAGGGGTTCCTTGAGCGATCCATTTCCTAGAGATCTCAGTCTGGATCGGGTCCTGAGATCTGCAAGGGTTCTTGAGATCTCCAAAGGGGTTCTTGAGGATCTGGCAGGGCGTTTCCTTGAGATCTGCCAGGGTTCCTTGAAGATTCCAGGGGTTTCATGTATGCCGGAGTTCAATGATCTAGGGGTTGCTTGATCTGCAAACTGTCCTAGGGTTTTGAGATCCCAGGGTTCATTGAGATCTGCAGGGGTCTTAATGTCCACGGTCTTGAGGATCTGCAAGGGTCCTTTATGAGTCTACAGGTTCCTTGAGATTGCAGGGTTCTGAAGAGTCAGGTCTTGGCAGGGTTCCTTAATAGTCAGGTCCAGGATCTGGGGTTCTGAAGGTCTGCAGGGGTTCCTTGAAGGATCTCCAGCGGTTCCTTAATGAGCCGTCCAGACTGGATATGGGGTTCCTTGAGGATATAGGCCTTTGCAGGGTTCCTTGAGATCTGAGTCTTGAGGACTTGCAGCGAAGTCTCCGGCTAGATCTTAGGGCGTAGAGATCTGCAGGGGTTCTTGAGAGATCTCCAGGGGTTCCTTTAACTGCAGTCCGGGGTTCCTTGAGGTATCCAGGGGTTCCTTAATGAGTCTGCGGGTTCCTTGAGATCTGCAGGGTTCCGTTAGAATGGTTCAGTTGTTCTTGAAGATTCTGCAGGGTTCCTAAGTCTAGGGTGAAGATCTCCAGGGGTTCCTTGAAGATCCAGGGGTTCCTTGAGGATCTGCAGGGTCTTTAAGAAGTCAGGGTTCCTTGAAGATTGGCAGGGGGAATTCCAGGGATTCTTAATGAGCTCCAGGGTTCTTTGAGGATCTTGCAGGGTTCCTTAGTGATATCCAGGGGTTCCTGAGGATCTGAGGGGTTTTTAATGAGCTACCAGGGGTTTCTTGAGGATCTGCAGGGGTTACCTTGAGGATCTCCAGGGGTTCCTTAATGCTCAGTTCTCTAACGAAGGGGTTTCTTGAGGATCTGGCAGGGGTTTTGAAGATCTGGCAGGTTCTTGGAAGACTCCGGGTTCCAGACTGCAGGGTTTCTTGAGGATCTGCAGGGGTCCTTGAAGAAGTCCAGGGTTCTTGAAAACCTCCAGCGGTTCTTTAATGAGGCTCCAGGGATTGGGATCTGCCAGTTCCTGAGGATGACAATTTCTAGACTAGGTCCTGGAAGCGGGTTCCTTGAGGATTGCAGGTCCCGGACTGACGGTTCGATGAGGGTTCCTTAAGAGCTCCAGGGGTTTCCTTGAGGATCTGCAGGCGGTAGGATTCCATGTCTAGAGGATCTGCAGGGGTTCTTGAAGATTCTCCAGGGGTTCTGAGGTTCGGGTCTTGAGGATCTGCAGGGGTTCTTGAGGCTCCAGGGGTTCCTTTGAAGATCTCCAGGGGTCTCTTGAATATCTAGGGGTTCCTATGGTCAGGTTGCAGCGGTCCTTGGCAGGGTCTCCGTTTTGGAAGATCTCAGGGTTCCTTGAAGATCTCCAGGGGTTTCCTTGTAGGATATCCAGGGTTCCTTAATGATCTCCAGGGGTTCCTTGTCACGATCTGCAGGGTCGTTCTTTGAAGATTATCCAGGGGTTCATTGAGGATCTCCAGGGTTCCTTGAGGATCGTCAGGGGTTCCTTAGGATTGCAGGGGTTCCTTGAAGAAGTCCAGGGTTCCTTGAGATCTTCAGGTTTCCTGAGGATCTCCAGGGTTCCAGAGACCCTTAAAGACAGAGACCCTTAAAGACAGAGGACCCTTTAAAGACAGAGACCCTAAAGACAGTGACCTATCAATAGATGTTGAACATATTTAGGAATAAAACCCTCCAAATTAAAATGTTGGCCCTAGTGTCAACATAACCACCATCACTTAACTAAAATTTGATCAACATGGGCGGCAGGTAGCCTAGTGGTTAGAGCGTTGGCCAGTAACGAAGTTGCTAGATCGAATCCCAGAGCTGCAAGGTAAAAAATCTGTCCCCATGAACAAGGCAGTAAAATACACTGTTCATAGGCCGTCATTGTAAATAAGAATTTGTTCAAAAAATCAGCTTCCAATTTGCGCAACGTCACTACAAAATATCTCAAAAATTACCTCTAAACTTTGCCAAAACATTTCAAACTACTTTTGTAATACAACTTAAGGTATTTGTAAACGTTAATAATCGATCAAATTGAAGACGGGTCTATCTGTTTTCAATACAGGAGGACAACAAACTAACGATACTTTTCTAGTCTTGCGCAACTCTCAAACAGTACACATAACGTTACACTGATTCCAGATGGCTGTACTTCTTCATTGCACAAAGGAATAACCTCAACCTATTTCCAAAGACTGGTGACATCCAGTGGAAGCGGTAGGAACTGCAAACAGGATGATTAGAAATCTAGTATCCCAATGAAACCTCATTGAACAGACGGTGACCACATAAAAAAAAATATGAATGGTTAGTCCTCGGGGTTTTTCCTGCTACATAAGTTCTGTGATACTCACAGACATGATTCAAACAGTTTTAGAAACTTCAGAGTGTTTTCTATCCAAATCTACTAATACAATGCATATCTTATAATCTGGAGATGAGTAGAAGGATGTTGAAATTGGGCACGCTATTTATCAAGAAGTGAAAATGCTCCTTGAGGATCTGCAGGGGTTCCTTGAGGATGTCCAATTGTTCCTAGAGGATCTGCAGGGGTTCCTTGAAGATCTCCAGGGGTTCCTTGAGGATCTCCAGGGGTTCCTTGAGGATCTGCAGGGGTTCCTTGAGGATCTCCAGGGGTTCTTTGAAGATCTCCAGGGGTTCCTTGTAGATCTCCAGGGATTCCTTTAATGAGCTCCAGGGGTTCATTGAGGATCTGCAGGGGTTCCTTGAAGATCTCCAGGATTCCTCAAGTCACCACTAATTCTAAGAGGGTATGGTGCAGTACTTTTGTCCAGGGCCCATAGTGCACTACATACTGCAGGGGATAGCGTGTCATTTGGGGCACAGCCTTAGACTGTTGTTCATTACACTAAGTTAACCTAGCTAGTGTCTGTTTAAGGAACTACTACCTAATGCTAAGTAACGTCACGCTGTGATGTACACAACAAGAGATTTGGATGGTTCACGTCCTGTTCCTGGGACTGTAGTGCAGATTCTGTGTATTATAATGCAACTGTACATCACATGAGTAGGTTTACCTATCCACTAATATGCTACATATCCTTGAGTTGTTTCTAAGAATACAATGACACAGAAACATGTTGTTGATGTTGTCATATACTCCGAAAGTGGATCATACTAAAGCAAAGGTTCAAGTGCTCTTTAGGGCCTACTGGACTCTAACCACCTCTATGCTAGTGTCCTGTATCTAACCACCTCTATGCTAGTGTCCTGTATCTAACCACCTCTATGCTAGTGTCCTGTATCTAACCACCTCTATGCCAGTGTCCTGTAGTATCTAACCACCTCTATGCCAGTGTCCTGTAGTATCTAACCACCTATATGGTATTGTCCTGTATTTAACCACCTCTATGCTAGTGTCCTGTATCTAACCACCTCTATGCTAGTGTCCTGTAGTATCTAANGATCTCCAGGGGTTCCTTGAAGATCTCCAGGGGTTCCTTGTAGATATCCAGGGGTTCCTTAATGATCTCCAGGGGTTCCTTGTAGATCTGCAGGGGTTCTTTGAAGATATCCAGGGGTTCATTGAGGATCTCCAGGGGTTCCTTGAGGATCTGCAGGGGTTCCTTGAGGATATGCAGGGGTTCCTTGAAGAAGTCCAGGGGTTCCTTGAAGATCTTCAGGGGTTCCTTGAGGATCTCCAGGGGTTCCAGAGACCCTTAAAGACAGAGACCCTTAAAGACAGAGACCCTTAAAGACAGAGACCCTTAAAGACAGTGACCCTTATCAATAGATGGTTGAACATATTTAGATAAAGCCCTCAAATTAAAATGTTGGCCTAGCGTCAACATAACCACCATCACTTAACTAAAATTGATCAACATGGGGCGGCAGGTAGCCTAGTGGTTAGAGCGTTGGGCCAGTAACCGAAGGTTGCTAGATCGAATCCCAGAGCTGACAAGGTAAAAAATCTGTCCCCTGAACAAGGCAGTAAATACACTGTTCATAGGCCGTCATTGTAAATAAGAATTTGTTCTTAACTGACTTGCCGAGTTAAATAAAGGACAAATCAAAACAGCTGCTCACTAGACTATGGACAGGTTGTGTGTGTTCATCTGTTTTCTAATGAATGCCATCTTCATATAGCCTATTTATCAAAGCTGTCTCTATATCTCCCCATTTAAAACCTTCCCTCATCAATTCATATGACAGGCTACGTTCATTTAGCATTATCTTATAACATAGACTAGTTTTTTGATTTCTCACAGAAAGGATTTGAATGCTAAAGCAAAGTTGTTGTTTTTTGATTTTTTTTGATTTTTTTTGGAGAGATAGGAGAAATGTGATTTGCTTATGTGTCCTGAGTGAGATACGCTGCAGGCAGCTTTGATTGATGGGTCCTATTAGGTGGGTGGGTGTGCTGATTAACCATGACCATTCAGAAAGCTACTGTCTGGACTTCATCTCTTATCAATCAGATTTAAAGAAAACCGTAGGCAGAAAGTGAGGGTCAGCATATGTGCGAGGAATCACTACAGGTGCCAGTTCCTCGTTTCCTCTCAATAAACGTTGTGCAACTGACTACAGGTGCCAGTTCCTCGTTGTTTCCTCTCAATAAACGTGTGCAACCTGACTACAAGGTGGCCCGTTCCTCGTTCCTCTTCATTAAAACGATTGTGGCAACTGCTACACAGCGGCCAGTTCGCTCGTTTCCTTCCTCATTAAAACGTTGTAAAGCAACTTGACTACACGGTGGCCAGTTCCTCGTTCCCTCTCATTAAACGTTGTGGCACACTGACTACCACTGGTGGCCAGTTCCCTCGTTCCCTGTCTCATTAAACGTTGTGCAAGCCTGAATACAGGTTGCCAGTTCTCTACGTTCCCTCCCTCATTAAACGTTGTGCAA